>NW_026975269.1:0-99101 GCF_030014295.1 Loxodonta africana | reverse complement strand
ATAACGCCAGATGGATTTCCAAAGTGGTTGTACCATTTCACAATCCCACCAGCAGTGTATCAGAGTTCCAATCTCTCCGCAGCCTCTCCAACATTTATTATTTTGTGTTTTTTGAATTAATGCCAGTCTAGTTGGTGTGAGATGGAATCTCATCGTAGTTTGAATTTGCATTTCTCTAATGGCTAATGATCGAGAGCATTTTCTCATGTATCTGTTGGCTGCCTGAATATCTTCCTTAGTGAAATGTGTGTTCATATCCTTTGCCCACTTCTTGATTGGGTTGTTTGTCTTTTTGTGGTTGAGTTTTGACAGAATCATGTAGATTTTAGAGATCAGGCGCTGGTCTGAGATGTCATAGCTGAAAATTCGTTCCCAGTCTATAGGTGGTCTTTTTACTCTTTCGGTGAAGTCTTTAGATGAGCATAGGTGTTTGATTTTTAGGAGCTCCCAGTTATCTGGTTTCTCTTCATCATTTTTGGTAATGTTTTATATTCTGTTTATGCCCTGTATTAGGGCTCCTAGGGTAGATCCTATTTTTTCTTCCATGATTTTTATCATTTTAGTCTTTATGTTTAGGTCTTTGATCCACTTGGAGTTAGTTTTTGTGCATGGTGTGAGGTATGGGTCCTGTTTCACTCTTTTGCAAATGGATATCCAGGTATGCCAGCACCATTTGTTAAAAAGACTATTATTTCCCCAATTGACTGACACTGGTCCTTTGTCAAATATCAGCTGTTCATACGTGGATGGATTTATATCTGGATTCTCAATTCTGTTCCATTGGTCTATGTGCCTGTTGTTGTACCAGTACCAGGCTGTTTTGACTACTGTAGCTATATAATAGGTCCTGAAATCAGGTAGGGTGAGGCCTCCCACTTTCTTCTTCTTTTTCAGTATTGTTTTGCTTATCCGGGGGTTCTTTCCTTTCCATATGAAATTAGTGATTTGTTTCTCTATCCCCTTAAAGTATGACATTGGTATTTGGATTGGAAGTGTGTTATATGTATAAATGGCTTTTGGTAGAATAGACATTTTTACTATGTTAAGTCTTCCTATCCATGAGCAGGGTATGTTTTTCCACTTAAGTATGTCCTTTTGAATTTCTTGTAGCCGAGTTTTATAGTTTTCTTTGTATAGGTCTTTTACATCCTTGGTAAGATTTATTCCTAAGTATTTTATCTTCTTGGGGGCTACTGTGAATGGTATTGATTTGGTTATTTCCTCTTCGGTGTTCTTTTTGTTGATGTAGAGGAATCCAAGTGATTTTTGTATGTTTATTTTATAACCTGAGACTCTGCCAAACTCTTCTATTAGTTTCAGTAGTTTTCTGGAGGATTCCTTAGGGTTTTCCATGTATACGATCATGTCATCTGCAAATAGTGATAGCTTTACTTCCTCCTTACCAATCTGGATACCCTTTATTTCTTTGTCTAGCCTAATTGCCCTGGCTAGGACTTCAAGTACGATGTTGAATAAGAGCGGTGATAAAGGGCATCCTTGTTTGGTTCCCGTTCTCAAGGGAAATGCTTTCAGGTTCTCTCCATTTAGAGTGATATTGGCCGTTGGCTTTGCATAGATGCCCTTTATTATGTTGAGGAATTTTCCTTCAATTCCTATTTTGGTAAGAGTTTTTATCATGAATGGGTGTTGAACTTTGTCAAATGCCTTTTCTGCATCTATTGATAAGATCATGTGGTTTTTATCTTTTGTTTTATTTATGTGATGGATTACATTCATGGTTTTTCTGATATTAAACCAGCCTTGCATACCTGGTATAAATCCCACTTGATCACGGTGTATTATTTTTTTGATGTGTTGTTGGATTCTATTGGCTAGAATTTTGTTGAGGATTTTTGCATCTATGCTCATGAGGGATATAGGTCTAAAATTTTCTTTTTTTGTAACGTCTTTACCTGGTTTTGGTATCAGGGAGATGGTAGCTTCATAGAATGAGTTGGGTAGTATTCCGTCTTTTTCTATACTTTGAAATACCTTCAATAGTAATGGTGTTAAGTCTTCTCTGAAGATTTGGTAGAACTCTGCAGTGAAGCCATCTGGGCCAGGACTTTTTTTTGTTGGAAGTTTTTTGATTACCGTTTCAATCTCTTTTTTTTTGTTATGGGTCTATTTAGTTGTTCTACTTCTGAATGTGTTAGTTTAGGTAGGTAGTATTGTTCCAAGAATTTACACATTTCTTCTAGGTTTTCAAATTTGTTAGAGTACAATTTTATGTAGTAATCTGATATGATTCTTTTGATTTCATTTGGTTCTGTTGTGATGTGGTCCTTCTCGTTTCTTATTCTGGTTATTTATTTCCTTTCCTGTTTTTCTTTAGTCAGTCTAGCCAATGGTTTATCAATTTTGTTAATTTTTTCAAAGAACCAGCTTTTGGCTTTGTTAATTCTTTCAATTGTTTTTCTGTTCTCTAATTCATTTAGTTCAGCTCTAATTTTTCTTATTTGTTTTCTTCTGGTGGCTGATGGGTTCTTTTGTTGCTCACTTTCTATTTGTTCAAGTTGTAGGGACAGTTCTCTGCTTTGGGCTCTTTCTTCTTTTTGTATGTGTGCATTTATCGATATAAATTGGCCTCTGAGCACTGCTTTTGCTGTGTCCCAGAGGTTTTGATAGGAAGTATTTTCATTCTCGTTGCTTTCTGAGAATTTCCTTATTCCCTCCTTGATGTCTTCTATAACCCAGTCTTTTTTCAGGAGGGTATTGTTCAGTTTCCAAGTATTTGATTTCTTTTCCCTAGTTTTTCTGTTATTGATTTCTAGTTTTATTGCCTTGTGGTCTGAGAAGATGCTTTGTAATATTTCGATGTTTTGGATTCTGGAAAGATTTGTTTTATGACCTAATATGTGGTCTATTCTAGAGAATGTTCCATGTGCACTAGAAAAAAAAGTATATTTTGCAGCAGTTGGGTGGAGAGTTCTGTATAAGTCTATGAGGTCAAGTTGGTTGATTGTTGTAAGTAGGTCTTCCGTATCTCTATTGAGCTTCTTACTGGATGTCCTGTCCTTCTCCGAAAGTGGTGTGTTGAAGTCTCCTACTATATATGTGGAGGTGTCTATCTCACTTTTCAAATCTGTTAAAATTTGATTTATGTATTTTGCAGCCCTGTCATTAGGTGCGTAAATATTTAATATGGTTATGTCTTCCTGATCAATTGTCCCTTTTATCATTACATAGTGTCCTTCTTTATCCTTTGTGGTGGATTTAAGTCTAAAGTCTATTTTGTCAGAAATTAATATTGCTACTCCTCTTCTTTTTTGCTTATTGTTTGCTTGATATATTTTTTCCATGCTTTGAGTTTTAGTTTGTTTGTGTCTCTAAGTCTAAGGTGTGTCTCTTGTAGGCAGCATATAGATGGATCGTGTTTTTTTATCCAGTCCGTGACTCTCCGTCTCTTTATTGGTGCATTTAGTCCATTTACATTCAGCGTAATTATAGATAAGTAAGTTTTTAGTGCTGTCATTTTGATGCCTTTTCATGTGTGTTGTTGGCCATTTCATTTTTCCACATGCTTTTTTGTGCTGAGACGTTTTTCTTAGTAGCTTGTGAGATCCTCATTTTCATAATGTTTAACTTTGTGTTTATTGAGTCGTTACGTTTTTCTTGGCTTTTTTCTTGAGTTATGGAATTGATATTCCTTTTTGTGGTTACCTTTTTATTTACCCCTATTTTTCTAAGTAAAAACCTAACTTGTATCATTCTATATCGCCTTGTATCACTCTCCATCTGGCAGTTCAATGCCTCCTATATTTAGTCCCTCTTTTTGATTATTGTGATCATTTATCTATTGATTTCCATGATTTCCTGTTGTGTGTATTATTTTGTTTATTTATTTATTTTTTAGAATTAGTCTTAATTTGTTTGTTTTTGTGCTTTCCCTATTTGAGTTGCGTTGATATCAGGACGTTCTGTTTTGTGACCTTGTGTTGTGCTGGTACCTGATATTATTGGTCATCCAGCCAAACAATCTCCTTTAGCATTTCTTGCAGTCTTGGTTTAGTTTTTGCAAATTCTCTAAACTTGTGTTTATCTGTAAATATCTAAATTTCTCCTTCATATTTCAGAGAGAGTTTTGCTGCATATATGATCCTTGGTTGGCAGTTTTTCTCGTTCAGTGCTCTGTATACGTCGTCCCATTCCCTTCTTGCCTGCATGGTTTCTGCTGAGTAGTCTGAACTTATTCTTATTGATTCTCCCTTGAAGGAAACCTTTCTTTTCTCCCTGGCTGCTTTTAAAATTTTCTGTTTGTCTTTGGTTTTGGCAAGTTTGATGATAATATGTCTTGGTGTTTTTCTTTTGGGATCAATCTTAAATGGGGTTCGATGAGCATCTTGGATAGATATCCTTTCATCTTTCATGATGTCAGGGAAGTTTTGTGTCAGGATTTCTTCAACTATTTTCTCTGTGTTTTCTGTCCCCCTCTCTCTGTTCTGGGACTCCAATCACTCGCAAGTTATCCTTCTTGATAGAGTCCCACATGATTCTTAGGGTTTCTTCATTTTTTTTAATTCTTTTATCTGATTTTTTTTCAGCTATGTTGGTGTTGTTTCCCTGGTCCTCCAGAAGTCCCAGTCTACATTCTAATTGCTCGAGTGTGCTCCTCTGACTTTCTATTGCGTTGTCTAATTCTGTAATTTTATTGTTAATCTTTTGGATTTCTACATGCTGTCTCTCTATGGATTCTTGGAACTTGTAAATTTTTCCACTATGTTCTTGAATCATCTTTTTGAGTTCTTCAACAGTTTTATCAGTGTGTTCCTTGGCTTTTTCTGCATTTATCCTAATTTCATTTGTGATATCTTGAAGCATTCTGTAAATTAGTTTTTTATATTCTGTATCTGATAATTCCAAGATTGTATCTTCATTTGGGAAAGATTTTGATTCTTTTGTTTGGGGGGTTGGAGAAGCTGTCATGGTCTGTTTCTTTATGTGGTTTGATATGGACTGCTGTCTCCGAGCCATCACTGGGAAACTAGATTTTCCAGGTAGTCGGCCAAAAGAAAATGCAGTCAGATCCCTATCTGAATTCTCCCTCTGGCTCCGGGTATTCGGATGTTAATGGGGCCGCCTGGGGAGGGTGGGGGAGGGATCAGAGAGCTAGGAGTGTAGCACCACAGAATATAGAGCTGAACACCGCGTTCACGCTCCGCCCCCGTTCGCCAAAATCCGGGCGGGACGGGTCCCCGGGTAGGACGCTGCTTTCCTTGCTCGGAGACCAGTCACTTCCTCCTGGGGACTTCTCCCTCCGGTGCGCGGCACCACTCGCGTGCACTGGGTGGGCGTTTCCCACACGAACGGGTAGGCCCACCCCCAGGGTCTATTCAGGAGATTATAATTGGGCCCCACGGTCACGCCCTGCCTATGCGCGTGCCCAAATCCCAGCGGGACGACTTCCGGGTTAGGACGCTGCTTTCCCCGTTCCGGAACCAGTCACTTCCTCCCGGGGACTTCTCCTTCCGGTGCGCCACACCTCTCGCGCGAACTTGGTGGGCGTCACCCGCACGGCCAGGTGGGCCCGCCCCCTGGGTCAATTCCGGGGAATAAAAATGGACCCCGCGCTCACGCCCCACCCGCGTGAGAACCCAAGTCCCAGCAGGACGGCACCCCGTCTGGGACGTTGCTTTCCCCGCTCCGGAAGCAATCACTTCCTCCTGGGGACTTCTCCTTCCGGTGCGCCACACCTCTCACGCGAACTGGGTGGGCGTCACTCGCACGACCAGGTGGGCCCGCCCCCTGGGTCAATTCAGGGTAATTAAAATGGACCCTGGGCTCATGCCCCGCCCGTGCACGTGCCCAGATCCCAGCGGAATGGCTCCCCGTCTGGGATACTGCCTTCCCCGCCTCGAGACCAGTCACCGGGGATTTCTCCCTCTGGTGTGCCGCGCCACACGCATGGACTGGGTGTGCATCCTCCCGCACGAACGTGTGGGCCCCGCCCCGGGGTCACTTTAGGGATATATAGTTGACCCCCCCCGCTCGCGCCCCGTCCGCCTCTCGCCTAACTCCCAGCGGGACAGCACCCCAGCTGGGACGCTATTCTCCCCACTCCCAGATCAGTCACTGCTTCCCGGGTGCTTCTCCCTCCGGCTGCGCCTCTACGCCGCCCGCACCAACCAGCTAGACTTCCTCCCGGGATGGGTTCGGGGGGGAAGGGGTGGGCCCTCTTTCTGTGCCGTATGCCCCCCTGGGCTCTGCCCCAGATCGGGCTCCGAAGGTCACCTGCCTGGTATGCTGGCTCCTGGTTCTGAAAACGGTCGCTGTCTGCCCGTATTTGTTCATTTTCCGACTCTAAGTCTGTGCTTGTTGTTCAGAGTTCGTAGATTGTTATGTATGTGATCGATTCCCTTGTTTTTCCGAGTCTTTGTTGCAAGAGGGATCCACGGTAGCGTCCACCTAGTCCTCCATCTTGGCCCCGCCTCCCAGATAGTCATTTTAAAAATAATTTAAAAACTCTCAGTTTGTGCCTGACTCAAGGATCCCCGGATTTTGGAGAATTATCCATTTGTGATGATTCATTAACTGCAAAGTGACTCAGAAGGGCCAATCAGTCCATCCCAATTCCTTATATTCAAACCTGGGCAGGCATGTTGTGTGCCCCATCTAGATGTGTCTTTTTGTGTGGAGAATCAGCTTACTCAAGGAAAAACTCTGATAAGTCACTCTATATTTGGGCATTGTCATGTTTACATGGTTGGAATATATGCTAGGCCCATGTACCTTAAAGATGCTAGGAGTTACCATGAGTATTCATTCATACAATGACACCTTGCTATGGAACAGTAACTTGAAATTAATATCCATAAAGAAGATGGAACTTGTCCTCTCAGATAATCCCATCATTTATTACCCAAGATGGGGAGATCCTTCTTATGTGCTGTTGTGCCCTGGCTTGGTATTATGCAATAGAACATCCCATTAGCAATTTATCTGCCACTATGGCTAAAATTGTCGATGATGTGGCCAATGGAATGGCCGCCCAACAAAAACTTTAGAATCCTTGTGAAAAGTAGTATTGGACCATGGAATAGTTCTAGATTTCCTCTTAGCCCAGCAAGGAGAGTTTTGCTCCATTGCTAACATCTATTGTTGCTCTTGGATTAACTGGAGATGTTGAAGAGGATATTGCTAAGATTCATCCAATGGCTGTTTGGGTACAGTCTATACCCCCTATAACTTTACCATACTTTTTTTTATATCTTCAGTTGGCTACTTAATAGTGCAGGTTCTTGGTCACGGTCTCTGTTGCAAACTGGGTTAATTATTTTAACAATAATCTTTATTATTGGAATTATAAAATGTGTTATGCGATGTGCATCTACAACAGGAACTGATAACCCTGCTTCATCTCATGCTTAGAAAATTATGTATATCAACACTGCATTCAAGATCATGCTCAAAGAATTATGCATATCAACACTGCATTCAGGAACCCAAAATTAGAGAAGCCTCATGACTTACGTTAGCCATTTGAAAGTAAGTCAGGTTGTTCCTCCAAGGTGGCCATACCCTATCCACTCCCCATACCGAAATCACTGAAGACAGCTGCTCAGCCATAGCATGATGGACGTACTGGAGCTGCCCAGCAACCAAGATACTGATGGTCCCTGATTATGGGGGAAAAGGGGCTTAATGTGAAAAACTAGAAAGGCATGAATTATGAAGGTTGAGCCACCACCTGGGAGTAGCATATTGACAAACTCATGCAGAAGGCATTATGCCCATAACTGTGAACAAAGGATGTTCTTCAGAACCCTTGATCAAAAGAACAGAATGATGTGGGATATAAAGTCAAAAGAGGCATCTGATGTAAAGTAAAATGGGTGAACTAATGCTAAAGCTCAGTATAATCTTTCACACAGATTCAAACCCTGTTGCTTAGGAACCAACCCTGTCATTAAGGAAACTCTATTCTTTGTGGTCAGGCTAAGAATGTGGATATTACATGTCCTGGTGTCTGTAACCAAACCTTATTGAAAGTTTTTGTGTTAGATCACTCCAGAAAATCTTATGTTCTGAGCAAGGTAATGTTTAGCAATCTGTTCCCAACAGTATCTGTTACGCCATCATCATGTCATCATTTTGTGATGGTTATGAGACCTTCTCCACAAACACATACCTTGCAATTTTGTCCTTTAGCCAATTAATGTATTCTTTAGCTATATTAATGTAACCACTAATGTTAAAAATCATGTTTTGCTTTCTCCCACCTTTGATTGATTTCAGTCACTGTAAACCAATCAGAATATTGTGTTTTGTAGTTCCTCCTATGGCATATAACTATGTGTGATTTGCACTCTCTCCCTTGGATCCATGAGCTTCGGACTCTGAGGTTTTCACAGTCTCCATTTGAATGACATATTGGCTTCAATAAATGCCTTTGATTTTACTCTAACAGAGTTGGAGAATCTTCTCTCTACGACAAGCATAATTTGGGGAAACTACTTGGAGAATTGGCAAATGCACCATCAAAAACTAATAGACAAAGAGACAAAAGGTTTAAATAAAATCAGTAAGCTTAATATCAGCATTTACATAAAATCAGTAGTAGACAACTATCCACATCACTCCCTCAAGACAGTAAGTCTAGCCATTTTACAGGTGAATTTTACCAAACTTACAAAAGAAAACATCTTTCTTTTATTTAACAAAGTAAATAGGTAGCGAAAAACATAGGACCCAGAGACCAGGTGTGTAGTACAAAGACTTGATGCAGCAGGTGCTGTTCAGACACCTTGCATTTTAACCCAAAACAGTTGCTGTCAGGCTGATTCTGACTCATGGAGACCCCACATGTGTCAGAGTAGAACTGTACTCCATAAGGTTTTAAATGTTTGATTTTTTTAGAACTAGACCCAAAAACCTTTCTTCTGAGGCACCTCTGGGTAGACTTGAATCTCCAGCCTTTCAGTTAGCAGCCAAGCACGTTAACCGTTTATCTCAACCTTCCGACATATTCAACTTTTTGATAAGTGCAGTCATTTAAGCAACAGGACCATTCAGAGCCACTTCATTTATTCAAAAAGTCTTCCACATGACTGCTTCAAGGGTATCTTGGCTGGTGATGGCTCTTCTGTGGTTCAAATCCATGCAAAATGCATATAATATACTTCTGTAAGAAAATATACAATAATTGTATGTGTAGTATGATATAAACCCTGGGAGGAAAAAAAGCAGACAAACATCTATGAAGAATAAGAAAGACTGGAAGAAAATATACCACAATGTTAGGTAAAGTTAAGTTTGAATGACAGAAATGTGAGTCATTTCTTCTCTTTTGGATTTTTCTTTAGTGAGAAATAATTTAGTAGTTTCCAAATATATTGATGCTTCTTATTAAACTTAAAAACTTTTAATAGTTCTATTACTTCATTGAAACAAACAGAAAACAACTAGCAAAATAGCAAAAGAAAACCTAACCGTATCAATGAGAACATTAAAATTGAATGGACTAAACACGCCAGTCCAAAGGCAGAGATTATGTGACTGGATAAAACAGCAAGATCCAACAATGGGTCTTGCTGCTTACAAGAGGAACACCTTAGATTCAAAGAAACAAGTAGGTTGAAAACAAAAAATAGAAAAAGATATAGTATGTAAACAGTAACCATAAGAGAGCTGAAATGGCTGTATTAATATCACATTAAATAGACTTTAAAACAAATATTACTATGGACCTTTTTGATAGTCAATACATCTAGAATATATAACAATTATAAATGTCCTTGAACAACAGACCCCCAAAATGCATGAAGCAGATACTGGAAGGATCAAAAGAGGAAATAGACAATTTATCAATAATAGTTAGGGATTTCAATACCCCATTCTCAGTCATTGATGGAATAACTACAGAAGACTTTAACACTACTCATCAACTTGACATAACTGATATTTATAAAATGCCTAAGGACTGCAGAACACATGCTCTTTTCAAGTACACATGGAACATTTTCCAGGGTAGGCCTCATACAGGAGCCAAAAACAAGTCTCAATAAAATTAAAAAGACTGAAATTATGCAAAGTGTGTTCTCTGATTCTCTGACCACAATGGAATTAAATTAGAAATCCACAACAGAAAGAAATATGAGAAAACACCAAATACTTGAAAATTAACACACTTCAAAATAATCCATGCATCAAAGAAGAAAACAGAAGAGACATTAAAAATAATTTGGAATTAATGAAAACAAAAACACAACATGTCAAAACATATGGGATGTATCTCAAGCATTGCTTGTTAAGAAATGTGTAACTTTAAATTCCTATGACAGAAAGAAGAAAACTCTCAAAAAACCTAAGCTTCCACCTTAGGAAACTACAAAACAATAAGCAAGCTAAACAGAAAGCAAGCAAGAGGGATGAAATAATACTGTAGCTGAAAGAAAAACCCAGAGAAAATCAAATAAACCAAGATTTGGCTTTTTGAAAAGATCAACAAAATTGACAAACCTTTAACCTTTGGCTAGACTGACCAAGAAGACAAAAGAGAAGACACCGATTACCAAAATCAGGAACGAAAGAGGGGCACCACTACCAACCCTATAGAAATGAGAAGAATTATAAGGGGTCTGCCCGCCCTCGGCCTCGGTCCGCTCGGGCTCTTCTCACGGTGGTGGCTCTGCGGCTGGGGAGACCTGCCACAGGCCGCTCTGTCTCAGCCGCCAACTCCTCCAGCGCAGGTGCAGGTGAAGGGGCGGCTGGTCACCCCCAGGGTAGAACCCCTTCGTGCACGAGCTGCGCTTCAGCACTCTGCAGAAGGCCCAGATCGCCATCATGATGCTGACCCTCTTCCTCATCCGACTCCTGTTTGCCGCCTTCATGATGCTGTTCGCCTGGTCCTTCGCTTTTGTACCTTCACTGGGATTTGCTGAGAGAGAACCAGAAGAGCCGCTGGCTTGTGGCAGAAGGTCGTGGACTTCCCGCTCAAGGCAGTCATGCAGACCACGTGATTTGCCGGCGGCTTCCACCCGGTGGCCCAGAAGGGGTGACAGGCCCTACCGACTGAGGCGGCCATCCTGACCCTTGGCACCACACCCCTCGTACTTCCACGCCGTTCCCGTGACCATGTCGTCCATCGTGATGAAGGCAGAGAGCAGGGGTATCCCCATATGGGGAACTCTGATCAAGTACATCCGGCCAGTGTGTTCGGATCAGACCAGGACTTGTGCAGGAAAACAGTGGAAGAGATAAAGAGAGGGGCTTAGTCCAATGGGAAGTTATGACAATGATTTTTCCAGAAGGTACTTGTACCAATGGGACCTGTCAAACTACCTTCAAGACTGGTGTGTTTATCCTTGGTGTTCCTGTCCACCTTGTGGTTTTAGGATACCCAAATAAGCTGGACACGATCATGTGGACGTGGCAAGGACCTGGAGTGTTGGAAATGCTGTGGCTCGCCCTGTGTCAGTTTCACAGTTAGGTGGAAATTGAGTTTCTCCCAGTTTACCACCCTTCCAAGGCGAAGAGGAGCCCGGTGCTATACGCCAGCAACATGAGGCGCGTCACGGCAGAGACCCTGGGCGTCTCCGTCATGGATTACACGTTTGAGGATTGTTAGCTGGCCCCAGTGGACGGACAGTCCGTCTCCCCTCCGACACTTGCCTTCTAGAATTTGCTAGGCTTGTGAGAGGCCTGGGGCTAAAGCTAGAAAAACTTGAAACAGATAAAAAGCACAAAGGTGAAGAAGGGCGAGAAGACTGACTTGTGGAGTTCACGGAATACTTGGAGGTACCCCTTTCCGACACGCTGGACTGCATGTTCTCACTGTTTGACGAGAGCTGAGGTGGCAAGATGGACCTGCGGAAATATGTGATCGCCTTGTCCGTGGTCTGCAGAGCGTCTGAGACTCTGGACACCATCCAGCTGCCATTCAAGATGTATGCATGGCAGAAGGACGGCTGCATAAATGAGGAAGACCTGTCCTGCATTCTGAAGACGGCCTTGGGCGTGGCAGAGCTGCTTCTGATAGACCTCTTCAGCGGTGTGGATGAAGATGAGAAGAATCTCTTTTGCTGACAGGTTTGCACACATGTACCCAGACTTTGCAGAAGAATATCTGTATCCTCACCAGGCACGGTTTGAAACCTGCGCTTAGACTCTTGTCAGCGCCAACCCCGAACAGCCTCTGTACTGACTTCAGCCCGGAAAGCACTGACCCCGGGAGGAAGCCTGTCCATAGGAAACTGGACTAGGACAGAAGGTTCTGGAGTGAGGAACCTCCCCGGCTCTGTCACCATGTCCTACCAGGGGCTGTGGCTCCCCATTTGCGCATGAGGATATCTGGTGTTCTCTCTCCCCACAGGGCCTACACATGTTGTCTCCAGACTGAGGTTTTAGAAGACGTAGGATGTGTAAGGGGCCGTGGTGACAGGATGGTTAAGCACTGGGCTTCTAGCCAAAAGGTCAGTCCTTGGAACCTACTAGCAACTCTGTGGGAGAAAGATGTGAGTCTGCTTACTTAAAGATTTACAGCCTTGGAAATCCTGTGGGGCAGTTCTACCCTGTCCTGCTCTTTTTTGATTGTTGTTTGCTTGATATATTTTTTTCCATCCTTTGAGTTTTTAGTTTGTGTCTCTAAGTCTAAGGTGTGTCTCTTGTAGGTAGCATATAGACAGATCTTGTTTTTTAATCCATTCTGCCACTCTCTGTCTCTTCATTGGTGCATTTAGTCCATTTATATTCAGAGTTATTGTGGATAGGTATGAATTTAGTGCTATCATTTTAATGTCTTTTTTGGTGTGTTGTTGACAGTTTCTTTTTCCCACTTAATTTTATGTGCTGAGTAGATTATCTTTATATATTGTCCTTTCCTCATATTTGTTGTTGTCAATTTTGTTTCTGCTGAGTCTCTATTTTTCCCTTGTATTTTATTTTGATGTGTAGGATAGTTTGTCTCCTTTGTGGTTACCTTGTTTACCCCTATTTTTCTAAATTTAAACCAAACTTTTATTCTTTGTATCACCGTATCTTCCTCTCCATATGGAAGGTATATGATTACATTTCTTAGTCCCTCTTTAGTATTTTAATGTTGTCTTCTTTTACATAATAATATTGCTATTACCCTGTTTTGAGCTTTTTTTTTTTTTTTTTTTGAATAATCTGGCTTTGTTTTCTTGGATTACCCTGTCTGGGTTGACTTCTGGTTGCTCTGCCCAGTGTTCTAGTCTTGAGTTGATACCTGATATTACTGATTTTCTAACCAAAGAACTCCCTTCAGTATTTCTTGTAGTTTTGGTTTGGTTTTTTAAAAATCCCTAAACTTGTGTTTATCTGGAAATGTCACAATTTCACCTTCATATTAAAGAGACAGTTTTGCTGGGTATATGATTCTTGGGTGGGAATTCTTTTCCTTCAATTTTTTAAATATGTCATCCCATTGTCTTCTTGCCTGCATGGTTTTTGCCGAGTAGTCCGAGCTTATTCTTATTGGCTTTCCTTTGTAGGTGACTTTTCATTTATCCCTCGCTGCTCTTACAATTCTTTATCTTTGGTTTTGGCAACTTTGATTATAATATATCTTGGTGACTTTCTTTTAAGATCTACCTTATGTGGAGTTCGATGAGCATCTTGGATAGATACGTTCTCATCTTTCACGATATCGGGGAAATTTTCTGCCAAGAAATCTTCAACAGTTCTCTCTGTATTTTCTGTTATCCCTCCCTGTTCTGGTACTCCAATCACTCATGGGTTATTTCTCTTGATAAGAGTCCCACATGATTCTCAAGGTTTCTTCATTTTTTAAAATTCTTTTATCTGATTTGTCTTCAAATATATTAGGGCCAAGTGATTTATCTTCAAGTTCAAAAATTCTAGCTTCTACTTGCTCAATTCTGCTCCTCTGACTTTCTATTGAGTTGTCTACTTCTGTAATTTTATTGTTAATCTTCTGAATTTCTGATTGCTGTCTGCCTATGGATTTTTCCAGCTTGTTAGACTTTTCATTATGGTCCTGAATAATCTCTCTAGGTTCTTAAGCTGCTTTATCTGTGTGTTCCCTGGCTTGTTCTGGGGGTTGCCTCATTGCCTTCTTGATGTCTTCAAGGGTTCTGTATATTAAACTTTTGTATTCTGGCTCTGGTAATTCCAGGAATGCACTTTCATCTAGAAGATCCCTGGATCTTTGTTTTGAGAGCTTTATGAGGTGATCATGGTCTGTTTTTTTATGTGACTTGATATTGACTGTTTTCTCCGAGCCATCTATAAGTTATCGTATTAATTAATGCTTGCTTACTGTGTCATAGCTTCTTGCTTTGTTTTGTTTTGATATACCTCTATGAGTTGCTTGAGTGAGCTAGCTTGATTATTTTCACCTTTGTAGCTCTGACGTCCTGTCCCCAGATGGCTAGAGCTGCTATCCGGTATATCAGTCTAGGAGTCCATTCAGTTTTCTTGTATGAATTCAGCTCAGGTGTCGAGGTAGCTGATCATCAAGTGTGTGGTACAGGCTCTGTCCTACAGTCTTAGAGGGGCAGGGGATATTGGCGTATATACCGGTATCTGATTGCAGCAGGGGGTCACACTCTGAACAAAGCAGAGGACTGAGAACCAACCCCCGAGTGTCTCTGAGGAAAGCACGTCCCTGTTCCCTAGAGCCTGCAGGTGGGTGGGTTCTGCAGATGGACCATGGGCATCCAATGTTTTTGTTTGTTAGGACTGGGAGGTACCAGTAATCTTTAGACCCCTGTCGTGGGTGGCTTCGTGACCTGAGTGGAGCTACTGTCCTTAGGTCCCTGATGTGGGTAGGTGAGGACCTTGTTTAATAGGCAAAGCGATGTCGAACATCAAACACTCACCTCTCCACCACACAGCTGAAACAGTTGGATTCTGCCAAAAAGGGCCTATTCCCCCCAAAATAGGCCCACACAGGTCCATGCAGGAGGGAAGGGTGCTGAAAGCCCATGGATGGTTTATGCCTGGACAGGAGCCGCTTCTGTCCTGAGCTCCCCCAGTTAGTGGAGCTAGCAAATTATCTTTTCCCCCAGTTGCAAATTTTTTCCTTCCCCAAGGCCAGGAGGATGGCTCTAGGTGCTCAACGGGGCCTATCTCAGGCCCAGGGAATTCAGCTGCTGAAGTCAGCTTGGGGCTGGGGTGGCGCGGTAAAATATACACAAGTACTTAGCTTCTGCCGAGAGCGCTGTTCTTTTCAGGTTCCGGAGGTGTAAGTAGGCTGTGTGGCTGGCTGTTTCTCCCTGAGGGAACTGCGGCTGAATGTTAGTACCAGTCCACCGCCACCACCGCTCCGGGAATGGTGCCTGAGTGCTCCCCACGATTCAGGTCTGGTAACTCCTCTCCGCTTCTGAACGGTCTCTTCCTCCCCTGCCCCTCAGTTCATTGTCTAAGCTTGCCTTTGAAGCTCAGGGCTCCCAGCTTGTCACAAATATACTCGTTTCACTTGTTTTTTGGGGTCTTTGTTGTAAAGAGGGCTCGATGAAAGCGTTTGTGTATTCCACCATCTTGGCTCTGCCTCCCGTTGTTAGCGTTTTGAGTATTTTTTTTATCTTGATTTCCCTGTCTGGGGTGACTTCTTATTGCTCTGCCCAGTGTTCTAGTTTTGGGTCAATACCTGATATTATTGATTTTCTAACTAAAGAACTCCCTTTAGTATTTCTTTTAGTGTTGGTTTGGTTTTTACGAATTCCCTAAACTTCTGTTTATCTGGAAATGTCCTAATTTCACCTTCATATTTGAGATATGGTGTTGCTGGATATATAATTTTTGGCTGGCATTTTTTTTCCTTCAATTTTTTATATAAGTGATCCCATTGCCTTCTTCCCTCCGTGGTTTCTGCCGAGTAGTCCGAGCTCATTGTTACTGACTCTCCTTTGTAGGTGACTTTTCGTTCATCCCTAACTGCTCTTAAAATTCTCTCTTTATCTTTGGTTTTGGTTTTGGCTGTTAAAATTATGTCTTTATCTTTCTTTTGAGATCTACATTATGTGGAGTTCGATGAGCATCTTGGATAGATATCATCTCATCTTTCACGATATCAGGGAAGTTTTCTGCCAACAAATCTTCAACAATTCTCTCTGTATTTTCTGTTATCCCTCCCTGTTCTGGTACTCCAATCACTCGTGGGTTATTTCTCTTGAGACAGTCCCACATGATTCATAGGATTTCCTCATTTTTTTAATTCTTTTATCTGATTTGTCTTCAAATATATTGGTGCCAAGTGCTATATCTTCTGTCTCACCAATTCTGCCTTCCACTTGCTCAATTCTGGTCCTCTGACTTTCTATTGAGTTGTCTACTTCTGTAATTTTGTTGTTAATCTTTTGAATTTTGGACTGAAGTCTCTCTATGGATCCTTGCAGCTTATTAAATTTTTCATTATGTTCTTGAATAACCTTTTTTAATTTCTTCATCTGCTTTATCTGTGTGTTCCTTGGCTTTTCTGCATATTGCCTGATCTCCTTCCTGATCTCGTTCCTGTTGTCTTGAAGCATTCTGTATATTAATCTTTTGTATTCTGCATCCAGTAATTCCAGGAAGGCACGTTCATCCAGAATATCAGTTGATTCTTTGTTTTGAGAGCTTGTTGAAGTGATCATCATCTGCTTCTTTATGTGGTTTGATATTGACTGTTGTCTTTGTGCCCTCTGTAAGTATTGTATTAGTTCATTTTATGTTTGCTTACTATATCCTAGCTTCTTGCTTTGTTTTGTTTTGATATATCCATATAGGTTGTGTGAGTGAGCTAGCTTGATTATTTCCACCTTTGAAGCTCTAACGTCATGTCACCAGAGTGCTGTTACCAGGTATATAATCTAGGAGCCCATTCACTTTTCCTGTATGAATTCAGCTCAGGTGTCCAGGTAGTTGGTCATCAAG
This sequence comes from Loxodonta africana, assembly GCF_030014295.1. Taxonomy (NCBI): domain Eukaryota; kingdom Metazoa; phylum Chordata; class Mammalia; order Proboscidea; family Elephantidae; genus Loxodonta; species Loxodonta africana. Next base: position 82,265 of record NW_026975269.1, on the reverse strand, counting down.
TGTGTAGTACAGGCTCTGTCCTACAGTCTTAGAGGGGCAGGGGTGATTGGTGTAGGTACCAGTATCTTGTTGCAGCAGGCGGTCATGTTCTAAACAATGCAGGGGGCTGACATCCATCCCCTGAGTGTCTGTGAGGAAAGAGCATCCCTGTTCCCTTGAGCGCATAGTGGGATGGGTCCTGCAGATGGACCTTGGGCACCCAATCCTTTTGGTTTTAAGGACTGGGAGGTACCAGTTATCCTTCGACTTCTGTTGTGGTTGGCTGGGTGACCTGAGTGGAGCCACCAGTCCTTAGGTCCCTGATGTGGGTAGGTGAGGACCCTGCTTAATAGAGAAAGCAATGTCAACCTCAAACGCCCACTTCTCCACCGCACAGCTGAAACAGTTGCAGTTTGCCAACAAGGTCCTATTCTCCTGAAATAGGCCACACATGTCCATGGAGGGGAAAAAGTATTCAAAATCCATGGATCATTTATGCCTGGACAGGAGCTGCTTCTGTCCTGAGCTCCACAGGTTAGTGGAGCTGGCAGATTATCTTTTCCTTAGCTGTGAATTTATTCCTTCTCCAAGGCCAGGGGAATGGGTCAAGACACACAACAGGACCTATCTCAGGCCCAGGGAAATCGGCAGCCACTGAAACTGGCTTGCAGGCTGGGGGTGCAGTAAAATATATGCAAGTACTCAGCTTTTGCAAGAGCGCCGCTCTTCTCTGGTTCTGGAGGTGTCAGTAGGCTGTGCAGCTGGCTGTTTTTCCCTGAGGGTACTGCGGCCAAACACTACCATCAGCCCACTGCAGCTTGAGGGTTCCTAGCGATTCAGGTCCAGCAACCCCTGTCCACTTCTGGACCATCTCTCCCTCCCCCTGCCACTCAGTCCATTTTCTAACTTTGCCTTTCATGGTCAGGGCTTTTAGCTTGTCATAAATGCAATCGTTTCACTTGGTTTTTTGGGGGGTCTTTGTTGTGAGAGGGTTTGCTGGAAGCGCCTGACTACTCTGACATCTTGGCCCCCACTCCAAGAATATCTTTCTCAAATGGCTGATCATCATCATACCTTCACCAAGGTTGAAGCCTTATCTAGTAAAACCAGGAAGGCCAATAACACAATTATTATTTAATACTGTTCAAAATTTTGGCCAATTCAATTGAAAAGGAGAAGAAATCAATAATCTTAGTTAGAAACAGAGAAAAAGTATGTCAATATTGTCAAGAAATAATATAAAATTATTACTATTGACAGGTGCGATAAACTATATGACAAACCACAAGGCTATATTATAAAAAAAATCTCAAATTTGCCATGTACTTCCTTCTTGCCAAGCCATCTTCTCAGTGCTTCACACGTTATTATCTCATTTAATCCTCACAAGAACCCTGTCGTTGTTAGGTGCCATTGAGGCAGTTCTAATTCATAGCGACCCTGTGCACAACAGAACAAAAGACTGCCAGGTCCTGCACCATCCTCACAATCGTTGCTATGCTTGAGCCCATTGTTTCAGGCATTGTGTCAATCCATCTCTTTGAGGGTCTTCCTCTTTTTTGCTGATCCTCTACTTTACCAAGCATAATGTCCTTCTCCAGGGACTGATTCCTCCTGATAACATGTCCAAGTTATGTGAGACCCAGTCTCGCCATCCTTGCTTCCAAGGATCATTCTGGTTGTGCTTCATCCAAGACAGATTTGTTCATTCTTTTGGCAGTTCATGGTATATTCAATATTCTTCACCAACACCACAATTCAAAGGCATCAATTCTTCTTCAGGCTTCATTATTCATTGTCCAGATTTTGTGTGCATATGAGGCAATTGAACACACCATGGCTTGGGTCAGGTGCACCTTAGTCCTCAAAGTGACATCTTGCCTTTTTGACACTTTAAAGAGATCTTTTGCAGCAGTTTTACCCAATGCAATTCATCTTTTGATTTTTTGACTGTTGCTTCCATGGGTGTTGATGAAATCCTTGACAACCTCAATCTTTTCTCCATTTACACTGATGTTCCTTGTTGGTGAAGTTGGGAGGATTTTTGTTTCCTTTATGTTGAGGTGTAATCCATAATGAAAGTAGTGGTCTTTGATCTTCATCAATAAGTGCTTCAAGTCATCTTCACTTTCAGCAAGCAAGGTTGTGTCATCTGCATAATGCAGGTTGTTAATGAGTCTTCCTCCGATCATGATGCCCTGTCCTTCTTCATATAGTCCATCTTCTCGGATTATTTGCTTAGCATACAGATTGAATAGGTATGGTGAAAGGATACAACCCTGATGCACACCTTTCCTGACTTTAAACCATGCAATATCCCCTTGTTCTGTTTGAATGACTGCCTCCTGATCCATGTACAGATTCCTCATGAGCACAATTAAGTGTTCTGGAATACCTACTCTCTGCAATGTTATCCATAATTTGTTTTGTTCCACACAGTTGAATGCCTTAGCACAATCAATCTTTGCGAGCCGCCCTTTGAAAGCTTCTGTTCAGCTCTTTTACGTTATCATTTTTTATCCTTTTGCTGTAGCTACTCGATGTTCAAGAGCAAGTTCAGAGTCTCTTCCAACATCCATTTAGGTCTTTTCTTTCTCTCCTGCCTTGTCAATGACCTCTTGCTTTCTTAATGTATGATGTCGTTGATGTCATTCTACATCTTGTCTGGCCTTTGGTTATTAGTGTTCATTGAACCAAATCTATTCTTGAGATGGTCTCTAAATTCAGATGGAATTTACCGAAGGTTGTACTTTGGCTCTCATGGACTTGTTCTAATTTTCTTCAATTTCAACTTGAACTTCCATGTGAATAATTGATGGTCTGATCTGCAGTCAGCCCTGGCCTTGTTCTGACTGATGATATTGAGCTTTTCCATCATCTCTTTGCACAGACATAGTCAGTTTATTCCTGTGTATTCCATCTGGCAAGGTCCATGTGTATAGTCAACATTTATGTTGGTGAAAAAAGGCATTTGCAATGAAGAAGTCATTGGTCTTGCAATATTCAATCATGGGACCTCTGGCATGATTTTATTACCAAGGCCATATTTTCCAGCTACTGATCCTTCTTCTGTTTCCAGCTTTCACATTCCAACCACCAGTAGTTATCAGTGCATCCTGTTTGCATGTTCGATCAATTTCAGACTGAAGAAGTTGGTGAAAAATCTTAAATTTCTTCATCTTTGGCCTTAGTGTTTGGTTCGGATTTTAATAATAGTCATATTAACTGGTCTCCCTTTTAGGTGTGTGGATATTATCCTATCCCTGACAGTGTTGTGCTTCAGGATAGATCTTGAAATGTTCTTTTTGACATCGAATGCAATGTCATCCCTCTTCAAGTTATCTTTCCCAGGGTAGTAGACCAAATGACCAATACCTGTCCGTTTCACCTCACTAATGCCTAGGATATTGATCTTTATGCATTCCATTTCATTTTTGACTGTTTCAAATTTGCTTAAGACTGCTTATTGAATAATCCATCCTTTTCCTACTGATTTGAATTGTTCCCCTGCCACAAACCAAGTTCCCGTATATAACTTGGGTCCAGTTCTAGACTTCCTATTCTATTCAATTAGTGTGTATATTCCTATACCAGTCCCATATTGCAATGTCTGAATATCTTTACATATTTTCAAAGGCAGTTGACTAAGTGATTCCAAAGCTATTTGGGTGAGTAAACAAATGAGAATAGCAAAAAGACATAAGACAAACAAAGGTAGTGGGTGAATTGTGCAATAAAATGTCCCTAACGAGGAGGCTGTGATACTAGCGAAGGAATAAAAAGACAAATCGATAGAACAGAATAACAAGTCTGTATCTTCACCTATTTATATAAACATAGCATATTATAGGAAACCCTGGTAGCATGACGGTTAGGAGCTATAGCTGCTAACCAAAAGGTCAGCAGTTTGAATCCACTAAGCACTCCTTGGAAACTCTATGGCACAATTCTACACCGTCCTATGGGGTCGCTTTGAGTCAGAATCGACTTGACCGCAAAGTGCTTGTTTTTTTTTGTTTGTTTGTTTGCTTTAGGGTATTATAAAAGTAAGTCTTAAATAGGGAAAGTGTGAATTATTAAAATAAAAGGATAGTCTTAGGATAATTAGTTGATATTTTAGGAAAAAATAAATCTCTACTTCACATATTGTTAATAATAAATAGTGGATTAAAGACAAATTAAAAAATTAAACAATAAGAATAATAGAAGAAAACATAGATGAATATTTTTATAATTTGAGACAAAGCAGAAAAACCATAATAGAAAATATTCATATATTTAACTCCATAAATGGAAATTCGTTTATGGCAAATGATAACAACAAGACAAAATAAAAACGCAAATGCCAAACTGGAGGGGGAGGGGTTGCTGTATATAATAGACAAAACCGTGATATTCTAGAAGTGTAAAGAGCTCTTTCAAGTCAACAAAGAGATAAACAAGCCAATATAAAAGAGCATGAACAAGCACTTTTCAAAAAAAGAAATACAAATCACCAACAAAGATATGAAATGACCTTCAACCTCCCTCATAATTAAAGAATGCATATCTAACAATCTTTTTCACTTGCTAAGTTTGGCAAAGGTTTTAAAAACAATGATAAGAAGAATAATATTACGGAGTATTGTTGTAGATGTGAGAAAGAGGGACTTTTATATATTGTTGAGAAGGTAAACGGTGAACCATTTTTGGTGGGCAAGTTGCCAACTAACTGACTAAATAAATGAATAAACCTAAAGTCGGATCCAGTAATTCTGCATGCAGAAACTGAAACTCTACTGTAATGCTAGCACAGCACACAAGGATGTAAGTCCCAGCTCTTTAATTGCAGTCTCACCTGTTATCTATAGAGATAATCACACAATAGGCTGACTCCAGGGCATTTATATCATCCAGCCCTAAAAACCACAAAGTGTACAACACCAATACAGTCCATTTAGATTACCTTGGTCCAAGCTCAGTTGGGTCCTTTCCCTATATCTTCAATTGTTCAAAAATCCTTAATGTCTCATATCATTTATTATACAGTCATACATATATGTACCCTTAGACATCTATGGAAACTCTGGTGGCCTAGTGGTTAAGAGCTACGGCTGCTAACCAAAAGGTTGGCAGTTCGAATTCACCAGGTGCTCTTTGGAAACTGTATGGGGCAGTTCTATTCTGTACTATAGAGTCGCTATGAGTCAGGATCGACTTGACAGCAATGCTTTTGGTTTGGTTTTTCTTTAGACACATACACACACTCATGCCTACGAATACATGAAAAAAATCCAAAAGGATATATATCAAAAAATTTTGTGACAAGACTACTCTCTTCTATCATTACTGCTCTGACTCAGCCAGGTAAGAGAAAAAACCAAGAATCAGGAAGAAGCTATTGTGTATGGTGCCCGTCAGCGTTAAATGAATGGAAAAGAGCTTTAACTCAAGGTCCTCCCCAAGGCCTTGTTCCTTTAGCACGGTAAGATCAAAGTGCTGCTGGGGTTGGCTTATACTGGCTCTCAAGAGCATATTATTAACTTTTCAGGAATTTCGTGAGTCTGTTGATAAACACCAGTTACCAGTTGCCAGCCAGGTTGACTCCAACTCATGGTGACCCCATGTGTGTCAGAGTAGAACTGTGCTCCACAGGGTTTTCAGTCGCTGACATTTTGGAAGTAGACTGCCAGGCCTTTCTTGAGAGGCACCTCTGGGTAGACTGGTACTTCTAACCTTTAGGTTAGGAGTTGAGTTTGTTAACAGTTTGCACTTCCTAGGGACTCCTTGGTAAACAAACGTTATTAAAAAATCACATACGTAAACTTATAATTTAATAAATTATATTAAAAGCAAAGGTTAATCAGCCCTCAAAATGCATCGCTTCCAGTTATGATTTACTGCATTTTACTGTTACGTCTCCTCTTGAGATTACTTCCATCTATTGTATCTTGATGATGGATATGGGCTGTATTGCTGTGCTGCTGTGCATCTCTCCCCAACTCTGTGATCATGACATCACATTGGTAGCTTGAAATTTGCCGTCGCGGGAGTATTTACACCATGAGAATTAGCAGGCACCACAAATCAATACCTTTTTTTCTTTACACGGAGCTGGTTGTTATACATTTAACAGCACACCACTGGGTCAGTCACTCTAATAGGAACAATATGTACATTTTCTGTATTCTCTGTGGTGAACTGTGTATTATCAATGGGGGCTTTTTGTTTTACATGTATTTTAACAAAAGGGGAAAAATGCCAATTAGACCTCCCTACCTTTTTTACCTAGAAGTAGAATAAGTGGGTTAGTGGGTGAGAAGGAAAACGTGTTCCACAATCACAGTACATGAGGTTAAAAGGGTTTCTCTGGGGCCAAGGGTGGCTGCATATGTTGAAGGACACAGGATGCGGAATTCGTGGGTTTAACAAGATTGAAAATCGTGGCGGCTCCAGAAACTGACACGCAATTGCACTTCACTGGCACTAAAAAAAATATTTCAAGTCTAATACTCTCGCCAGTAAAATGAATTGTGTAGTGGCTATATGCTAGGCATTGCTTTGCTTGTCCTGTACTTCAACTTAAGGTCTGAAAAAAACTCCAGCTGTGAAAGGAACATATTCTAAACTGTCTGACAGTCAACTAGTACGTTCTCACGCCTGGAGAAGCTCATGTCAGCTCATCATGTGGTTCTCCATCTGTACAATAAATGACCAACCTGGGGGAAAAAGGAGCTTCCCTGTGGCAATGTACTTAAAAGAGTTACCAAATTTAATGTGTCATTTTTCTTTTATAAATAAATAATGTTCCAAACTTGCTAACCTTTTCCATGATGAAAACGACGTCAGTAATGCACCTAAAGGATATTTGAAAAAATACATTTGTCTTTTCAGGGCAAAGGTTATGTTCTAACAAAATGAAAGAGAGAGAGAGAGTGTAACAGCTTTTCAAAATAAACTCATGCAGTCCCGAGGCAAGATGAGAAGGCAGAAAGGGAGAGGAGCTGGTTGATGGACGAGGGAAATCTGGGGTGGAAACGGTGAGTGTGCTGTTGTTATAGAGAGAGGAACTAGGGCCACATAACAACATGTTTATAAATTTTTGTATGAGCAACTAGAGCTGTAAACTTTCGCTTACAACACAATAAAAAAAATTAAACTCGTACTTTGGAGAGAGTATACTGACAATGGGTAGTGTAAGTGTCTCTAGTGTTAGGTGATTTTGAGGCAGAATATTATGTAAGTGGGCCACCTATTAACATCATTTCTATGCTTTAAAAGCTTGGAAACAGGGTATTCGTTCCTCCTAAAAAACTAAAATAAGGGAATTTGTTAACAATATGAAAATGTAGAACCTTCCAATTATTTTGCAACAATAACTGATTGACATGAGGAAAAATGGAAATTGTTAGCTGAATTTCAACAAGGAGCTTTGCATACCTGGTGGATAAGGCTGAAAAATGAGTATCAAAACTTGTTAGGCAAAGTCCATAAAGCGCTTTTTCCATTTGGTATCTGTGCATGTTGCTCAAGTTCTTTTTCAAGTACAGGAATAATCTGAATTTAGAACTAAACCAATATTGTCAAAAAATTGAGCGTATTTACCTTTGCTAAAACACACACACAGATATACATATAAAACCAAAACAAAACGAAACCGTTGCCGACAAGTCAATTCTGACTCACAGCAACCTTGTAGGACAGAGTAGAACTGCCCCATAGGGTTTTCAAAGAGCACCTGGTGGATTCAAACTGCTGACCTTTTGGCTAGCAGCCAAACTCTTAATTACTACACCACCAAGTTTTCCATATATACATATATATATATATATATACACATATATATATATACATATACATGAACAACAACAAACAAAAACCAAACCGGTTGCCGTCAAGTTGATTCCAACTTATAGTGACCCTAGAGGACAGAGTAGAACTGCCCCATAGGGTTTCCCAGGAGAGCCTAGAGGATTCAGACTTACGACCCTGAACTTGGGTTAGCAACTGAATTCTTAACCGCTACGCCACCAGGGTTTATATACATATATATATATATATATATATTATATACACACACACACACACATATATTTTTTAGTGAGAACAAAAGTGTGCTGTGTCCTGATAAGTAAAAATATTTCTTTTATTTATTTGTTTTTATTGTGCTCTAGATGAAGGTTTACAGAACAAATTAGTTTCTCATTAAACAATTAATACACATATTATTTTGTGACATTGGTTGCCAGCCCGGCGACATGTCAGCACTCTCCCCTTTTTGACCTTGGGTTCCCCATTTCCATGTGTCCAGCTTTCCTGTGCCCTCTTGCCTTCTCCATCTTGTCCCTGGGCTGGTGGGCCTGTTTAGTCTGGTATACACGGTTGAGCTACGTGCATTATTGTTTGTTTTATGGGCCTGTCTAATCTTTGGCTGAAGGGGGAACCTCAGGAGTGACTTCAGTATTGAATTAGAAGAGTGTCCGGGGTCTGTACTCTTGTGGTTTCTCCAGTCTCTGTCAAACCAGTAAGTGTGGTCTTTTTTTGTGAGTTAGAATTTTGTTCTCCATTTTTCTGCAGCTCTGTCTGGGAGCCTCTCTTGTGATCTCTGTCAGAGTATTTGGTGATGGTAGCCAGGCACCATGTGGTTGTGCTGGAAAAATAAAAATATTTTTTAAAGGTAGTTCATTTGATATTTATATTTTCTTTACAAAATTTGAAAGTGTAGTACTTGGACCAGCAGCACCAGCACTGCATGGAAGCTTACTATAAAAGAAGGTTCCAGGTCACTGCTTTGAGTTAAATGCAAGAATTACCTGCACTGATGAGTTTGGTGTAAGTACAATCAGGAGAGGCCAAAGCTATTTACTGCCAGGTAGGGTGAGGGGTTAGAGGTGGTCTGCTCTTGCAGTTAGAAGTTTTGAGGATGAAAATAATTCTTGACATTTTGAAGTGAGTTTGTGTTAAAACAGATTTTCTGGGGTAGGTGGAGCCCCTAACCAAAGACCAAACGCAGTGCCATCGAGTCAATTCCGACTCATAGCGACCCTATAGGACAGAGTAGAACTGCCCCATAGAGTTTCCAAGGAGCGCCTGGCGGATTCCAACTCCCGACCGTTTGGTTAGCAGCCGTAGCACTTAACCGCTATACCAGCAGGGTTTCCGGTGGAGCCCCTACTAGGTATAAATTCCAACTCCAACTTTTATAATGGCACTCAGTAGTAGATGTATAGAATAATATTCAGAGCCCTGGTGGGGCGATGGTTGAGAGCTTGACTGCCAGCGGAAAGATCGGCAGTTGGAATCCACCACCCACTCTTTGGAAACCCTATGGGACAGTCATACCCTGTCCTATACTGTCATTATGAGTCAGAATCGACTTGACAGCAAGTTAACATAACATTTATCATGTGCCAGGCATTGTTCTAAGTTCTCATGAGTTACTTAATTTGACCCTTTCTACAACTCTCAGAGATGGTGAGTCTGCTATTATCCTCAGTTTACAGATGAGAAAGCTGAGGTACAGAGAGGTTGTTTGCTCAGGGTCACACCCCTAAAAAGTAGCAAAGCCAGGATTGGAATATAGTCCATCTGGCTCCAGAAACCAAGTTCTTAATCATTACACTACACTGCCTAGGTATAAAATGTATAAATGAATAAATATTCATATATTGGAGGTGTATACACAAATATTTTTATTGATGGGGAACATGATCAAAAAAATTTGGGGACCACTAGCCTAGGGGATATAATCTCAAACTCTAGTGAGACATAAAAAGCCTTTTGTGATCTGGCCCCAACCAATCTCTCTGACCCCAGCTGTTGCTCTCCTCCCTTGAAACCTGTGTTCTGACTTCTGCCATATTGAACGACCATCCTAGCAGCTCACTGAATTCCCAATGGCTTCTCTTATCTCCTACTCCTACTTGAATTTAGGACCTCTACCTGCCCTTCTCAATTCCCAGCTTCTCGACTTCCATCACGTCCCCTCATTCCCCCTGACACAATGCCAAGGCCAGCCCAAGTATCCTATCTACACTCCCGGCACTCTCTGTAGGCTTCTCCATGACCCTTGTTTCACTAATTTGTAATTATCTATTCACTTGTTTGTCTACCACCCTTGACTGCAGTGTCCTATCTTGTTAGTTTCTTATGTCTAGCATCTAGTACAGCCTGACGTATAGTAGGTGATGTTCATACGAATAAATGAAATATCAATGAAAGAGAAAGCAACCATTGCCCTAAGAGTTGTTCTTCAACCTGTTATTTGTATAATGGCCACCAGAGGGGGGCAGACGAACATGGTCGAGTGAACACCACACATTTAGAAGAATTAGGGGCCAAAACTTTAAAGAATTATCCTAGATCTGAAAGGGAAGTTGAGTGGTCATGTAGGCCATTGCTGTGTTCTATACAAAACTTTTCAAATAAGCACAATGATATTTAAAATTTTTTTTGGTTTGCTTTTTTTTTTTAATCTAGGTAGTCTTCCCACCACTCTTTGCCAGTTTGTTTTACTGTGGTGGTTTTCATGTCGCTGTGATGCTGGAAGCTATGCTACCACCAGTATTTCAAATACCAGCAGGGTCACCCATGGTGGACAGGTTTCAGCGGAGCTTCCAGACTAAGATAGACTGTTAAGAAGGACATGGTGACTTCTAAAAAAAACTGGCCAATGAAAACCTTCTGCATAGCAGCGGAACATTGTGTGATATAGTGCTAGAAGATGAGTCCCTCATTTTGGAAGGCACTCAAAAAACAACTGGGGCAGAGCTGCCGCCGTAAAGCAGAGTAGACCTTAATGACTCAGATGGAGTCAAGCTTTCAGGATCTTCCTACGCTGATGTGGCAAGACTCAAAATGAGAAGAAACACCTGTAAATATCCATTAATAATTGGAATGTGGAATGTACGTAGCATAAATCTAGGAAAACCGGAAGTCTTCAACAATGAAATAGAACACGTGAAGACTGATATCCTAGGCATTACTGAGCTTGAAATGGACTGGAATTGGTCATTTTGAATCAGACAATCATGTGGTCTACTCTGCTGGAAATGACAAACTGAAGAGGAGTGGTGTCACATTCATTGCCAAAAAGAACATTTCAAGGTCTGTCCTGAAGTACAGTGCTGTCAGTGATAGGATAATATCCATACTCTTACAAAGAAGACCAGTTCATATGTCTATGATGCAAATTTATACACCAACCACTAATGTCCTGTAGGGTCGCTCTGAGTCAGAGTTGACTCGAGGGCAGCACGTTTGGGTTGTTTTTTTTTCAATCATTAATATCACATGCACATAAAAATTTGCTTGAGAAAATTCCAAACTGTCTGCAGCAGTATATGGATAGGGAACTGCCAGGAACTCAACAGAATTAACCACAGGATCTAATTCATAGAGTTTTTGTGAGGATTAAATGATTTAATACTATAAGGTGCTTAGCACAGCAATACCGACCTATCTATTTACATATCAATTCCAAACTCAAGGGGACAGGGATGATGGCAAGTCAGATTGTCAAGAGCAGGGAGGCCAAAGGATGGGACACATCTCTCAGGAATGGGGTCCTTGTACCCATTAGAAACAGGCAGCATCACAACCCAGTTCAACGTTGGTTGCTGGAGAGCAGAGGCCCCTTCCCTGCCAAAGACCTCGGGTCGCACCATTGACATCACATGGACACTCCTATCTCAAATCCAGGGATGGGATTAAAAACAAAAAAAGACAAACCCGTTGACACTGAGTCAATTCCGACTCATAGCAACCGTATAGGACAGAGTAGAGCTACCCCATAGGGTTTCCAAGGAGCGCCTGGTGGATCTGAATCACCAACCTTCTGGGTAAAAGCTGTAGCTCTTAACCACTGAGCTACCATGGCTCCAGGGATGGGATGAGCATGTGCATAAACCAGTTGCTACCAACTTGATTTAGACTCATGTTGACCTAATGTGTGTCAGGGTAGAATTATGTTCCATGGATTCTTCAAAGGCTGACTTTTTAGAACTAGATCACCAGGCCTTTGTCTGAGGTGCCTCAGGGTAGACTCCAGCCTTCAACCTTTTGGGTAGTAGCCCAGCACATTAACCATTTGCCCACCAGGGACTCTAGATGTGCATAAAAACTAAACTCATTGCTGTTGAGTCGATTTCAACTCATAGCGACCTTATAGGACAGAGTAGAGCACCCCACAGAGTTTCCAAGGAGCACCTGGTGGATTCGAACTGCCAGCCTTCTGGTTAGCAGCATGAAGCTCTCAGCCACTGTGCCACCAGGGTTTCCAATATGTTCATAAAAAAAAAAAAAAATTATTTTATTTTATTTTTTTTATGGGGGAAGGAAAGACAATGTTAGCTTCTTGTCCTTCTCAGTACCATCACATCCAGAGAGCTCTTCCCCTCAGCAGCAGCAGCACGTCTTCAGCCACACAAGAAAATGGAATTGTTTTCTTGAAATATTTTCTTGGAGGGGGCAATAATCCCTTATGGAGGAAGAAGTAGAAAGGTCTTGGGTATTAAAGCATCCATTTCCAGACAATATCCTGGGGACTGCTGGGACCAACAAAGAGGCCATGAATGTGAGACCAAGAGAGGCTGGTCTGTTTGAGCAGCTACAGAGAGGACTGCACTCATATCACTAACGGAAAACGAGAGGAAGGATGAAGGAGGTGCCCAGTGATGGCTTGGATGAAAGTCCTATTGACTAAGGTTGACAGGATGGCTTGGAGCCCTGGTAGAATCACAGGGAGTTTAGAAACGCCCAGCCTTGTTTTCCTGCTTAACTTCTCCCTATTCAATCTCTTTGCTTCCTTGGCTGTGGTGACCCTGCTTTTTCTTACTTCCTTGATCCTCCTATTGTCTTTGACAATTGTGGGCACTTCTCAAACCCCTCTTCTCTTCTGAATGGCTCCGCTGAATGGCTATCATACTTCTTGGATATGTGCTACTTATTTGTCATTTCACCCCTCATGTCCTATGCTCTGGAAAACCCTGGTGGCGTAGTGGTGAAGTGCTACGGCTGCTAACCAAAATGTCGGCAGTTCGAATCCACCAGGTTCTCCTTGTAAACTCTGTGCGGTAGTTCTACTCTGTGCTATAGTTTCGCTATGAGTCGGACTCTACTTGACAGCAATGGCTTTTTTTTCTTCTTGGTCCTATGCTCTATCTTCTGCTACGAAAACGGATGAATATTTTATTTAGTTTTTAACTGGTCACATATTTAGATTATTTCTCCCTAGCTGGGCCATTGTTTGGAAAACCTGGTGTTCTAGTGGTTAAGTGCTACAGCTGCTAACCAAAAGGGCAGCAGTTCAAATCCACCTGGCGCTCCTTGGAAACTCTATGGAGCAGTTCTCCTCTGACCTGCAGGGTTGCTGTGAGTCGGAACTGACTCAACGGCAACGGACTTGGTTTGGGTTTTTGGGCTGTTGTTGGACTGTAGGCCCACATCCTAGTTTACTTTTTTATTCCATGAGAGACCCAAACATGAGACCTTTTCCAGATTGGACCCAAAAATTGTCTGATTTGTTTCCTACTGGGCTATCGTCCACTTTGAACACGTATCAACCTGGGAGGTCTGGTGGGGAAAAGGGTCTATGCCGAGAGTCAGGGGACCTGGCTTCTGATTATCACATGAGCCATGAGATGTGGCCAAATCACGACTCTCTTTATTTCATGGATTTTCCATCTTGAAATAATGACAATAAAATGTGTCCTAACTCTCAGAATTGTTGTGACAACAAACGGGAATGATAAAAAGAAAGTGCTATATAAATGCAAGTTATGTTTATTCACATTGATAATTCAAAGGGAAAACCGAAATGTTACCAAGAAGGTTTCATTTTCAGGTACAATTCTTGCTACCAAGTTTGCATTTACACAATTGTTTTACAATTACACAATGTCATTACAATTACATTACACTGATGACATGACTCCATTTCATCTGCTGAAAGCAGGAACGAGTGGCTAAGCCAGCCTTTTTAATTAACCTTGAAAAGCTTTGTGGAACTTTAAAGAAAATCTAATAGGAATCCTTGGTTTCCAAAACTTTCTGTTGGGAAAACTCATTCCACCAGTTACACTTGGCGTCAAAGTGCCAATTCGCAAATCATAACTTCACTGCTAAGTGGATTTTTTTTTTTTCTTCTTCTTCTTTTTTTTTTTTTTTGGTACTTCTGGCAAGTGTTCAAATAACTACTTCCAGTAATGAAGTTTTTTTTTTTTTTAAACATAAACCTTTCCTTTCTCCTTTTGTTAAAGAACCCAGATTGTAATTCTCTTCTCTGAATCAAGCTGCAAATTCAATTTTACTCACTGCCTTGTATGTTTTCTTCGTTATCTAGTACTGCTATACCAGAAATACAACGAGTGGATGGCTTTAACAAAGAGAAATTTATTCTGTCACAGTCTAGGAGGCTAGAAGTCCAAATTCAGGGTGCCAGCTCCAGGGAAAGGCTTTATCTCTAGGTCGGCTCTGGGGGAAGCTCCTTATCATCAATCTTCCCCTGCTGAGGATCTTCTCAGTAGTGCAGGGACTCTGGTCCAAATGACCCACTATTCTCCTGCCTCTTCTTTCCTGGTGGTATTAGGTCCCTATGTCTCCCTGCTGGATTCTCTTTTTTCTATCTCAAAAGGGATTGATTTAAGACACAGCCTAATCTTTTAGATTGAGTCCTGCCTCATTAACATAACTTCCATTAATCCCACTTCATTAACATCATAGAGGTAGGATTTACAACACATAAGAAAATCACATCAAATGACAAAACTGTGGACAATCACATCATACAGGGAAGCATGGCCCAGCAAGTTGACACATTTTTCGGAGAGGCACAATTCAATCCATTATATATGCACCAGACACAGTGTAAGGCACTGGGTCAGTAGGGTCCAGTCCTTGCTCTCAAGGAGCATCCAGTCAAGTAGGAAAGACAGATGGTTTAAAAAAAATCATTTTTAATTACCTACGATTATGCAGTTAACAGTTATCTAACAGTGTATGAGTCTGGGTAGGCTAGCAGCTGTAACGAACAACCCCCAATTTTCAGTGTGTTAACAGAGCAACTTACACAAAGTGCAATGTGTCTGTCCTTGGTTGAGTGGCTCTCTTCCAAGTGGTGATGCAGGGATCCAGGCTCACTGTACCTTGTGATGTCACCATCTTCAACCCGTGGCCTCCAAGTTCACCAGGAAAGGGGAAGTTAGGGATGGCAACGTGCAGTGGATACTTAGCCACCTCAGCATAGAAGTGATAGAGGTGACCTCTGCTCATATTTCATTAACCAGGTTTAGACACACAGCAATTTAGATTCCGGGCAGCTGCTTCCCAGCCACAACCACACTATATAGGAGGAATGCATATCTTTGGAAAACAGTTAGTCACCTCTTCCAGGGGCAGGTACTATTTTACAGATGACAAAATTGAGGAACTCACTCAAAGTCACACAGCCAGTATGTGGAGACACCAGATGTGAACCCAGCTTTCTTTGATCCAAAGCTCATGCTCTAGCCGCTCTATTACACACTCTGCTGTGACCACTGCTCTAGACCACAGTGTGATTCTCATGCGCATGACCTGCCTGTGGATCCCATTCTCTCTGGTTTGGACCTGTCTGCAAAACTGGTGCTGCTGCTGCCTTAGCTTTCTGGCCTAATTTTCCTTGTCTGTGACCTGAGGTCTTGCTAACCAAACCAACCCACTGTGACTGAGTCGACTTTGATTCATGGCAACACTATAGGATGGAATAGAAGTCTCCCATAGGGTTTCCAAGGGTGTAAATCTTTATGGAAGTAGACTGCCACATCTTTCTCCCATGGAGCGGCTGATGGGTTCAAACCACCGACATTTTGGTTAGCAGCCAAGTGCTTTAACCACTGAGCTGCCAGGGCTCCTTGAGGCCTTGCTAGTTTACTGTAATTCTCTCCTTCCTCAAGTGAATTCATAGTACTAGAGAAAGTTTCCATCTTTGTGGCATGGAAAACAAAGGAACAGGATTCACTCTTCCACAGTTGCTATCTGGATGGGATAGCAGCAATTTGGATATACAACTTCACACATCTTTGGTTATACAATGGTTACATTATTTTATAGTTCCACCTCCCACAGGCTAGTAAATGGGCAGTGTTAAATAATACACAGGACTGTAGAAGCTTGGATATAGAAGACCACATTGGGTTTGAATACAGAACCAATTAATTCTATGAAAAGAAACCTCTACACTTGGTTACAAACATAACCCAAAAACCAAACCAAACCCAGTGCTGTGGAGTCAATTCCGACTCATAGCGACCCTACAGGACAGAGTAGAACTGCCCCATAGAGTTTCCAAGAAGCACCTGGCAGATTCAAACTGCCGACTGTAGCACTTAACCACTACGCCACCAGGGTTTCCTACAAACATAAACAACAGTACAAATATGTATAACAGGCTCTTAACCTTTGATTTTAGAATGAATGAAAGCAAACAGCCTGATGCAGCTGTATGAGAGAAATGTCAACCCCATCTGAAACACCTTGATCACACTGAATTCCAATTAGTATGCCTGTGTAAAAAATTACCTAAAAGTTCGTAGCTAATACAACCATTTATTATGCTCATGGATCCTGTGTGTCAGGAATTTGACACAGCAGGGATGTCTTGTATTTGCTTCACAATTTCTGGGACCTCAGTTGGAAAACTCATTGACTGAGAGCTGAGATCCTCTGAAGGCTCGTTCACTCAGAACTCTGATGGTTGATAATAGCTGTTGGCTGGGGGCCTCTGTTCCTCTTCGTGTGGGCCTCTCCGTGGAGTCCTTCTATGTAGGCTAGTATGGGCTTCCTCACAGCATGGTGACTGAGTTCCAAGGGTAAGCATCTTGATATAGAGAGAGAGGACTAGGCAAAAGCTGTATTGTCCTTTTTGATCTAGCCTCTGAAGTCATGTAACATTGCTTCTGCCATATTGTTTGTTTATTGAAGCAGTCAGAAAGTCTTGTCCAGGTTCACAGGGAGGGGAAATAGACCCTGCCTCTTGATAGGAAGCAGCAAAATTCTGGAAGAATGAGTGAGACTGGAAATAGTCCTGCAGCCAATTTTGGAAAATATAATCTGCCACACTTTGCTTTTATTCTGATCCTTAAATCTGACTTAAATCTTAGCTATCATCTACTTGGTACCCATGTGCCAAACCAAAAAACCAAACCCAGTGCCGTCAAATTGATTCCGACTCATAGCGACCCTATAGGACAGAGTAGAACTGTCCCATAGAGTTTCCAAGGCGTGCCTGGCAGATTCGAACTGCTGACCATTTGGTTAGCAGCTGTAGCACTTAACCACTGCACCACCAGAGTTTCTGCCCATGTGCCAGGCCCCCTATATTCATTAAATATCATCCTGACCCCGACTCTGCAAAGTAAATCCTGTCGCCCCTTTTATACTTTAGGAAACTGAGGGCCAGAGAAATTAAAGCAACATATCCAAAGACACAGAGCTAGCAAATGGTAGAGTCAAGTTGCAAAGCTAAGCCTGGCCGACTCCAAATCCCATACTCTTTCCCACAGTTCCTATATGATTCCCAGTAGGATGACTCATTCCTTTAACCAAAGTCAAGTTTGTCAGGGGAAGGCTGAACTGGTGGTGACAGGGTAAAGGGAAGTTCAGATGCTTTGAATTATGGTAACTTCTATGAAGGTTTCTAATCAT
The DNA here is from genome assembly GCF_030014295.1 of Loxodonta africana. Taxonomy (NCBI): domain Eukaryota; kingdom Metazoa; phylum Chordata; class Mammalia; order Proboscidea; family Elephantidae; genus Loxodonta; species Loxodonta africana. Next base: position 64,625 of record NW_026975269.1, on the reverse strand, counting down.
TTCCACCTTCTAGAATCGACACATCCTTAAAGCCCATCGAGTCAAGGCAATGGAATTTAAACCCTCCCTGGTTTCCAAATAGCTGCAGTCCATTTCCTTTGATTCTCCAGCATGTATAAAGTATTCCTCAAAGACCACAGGGGAAGTAAAATGCTTGTGGACAATGAAATCCGCCCTTTTCAGGTGGGCTGACGAGTAACCCTGGGAGACTTCCCCAGAGTGATCATCAGGCTGTACTCTTAAGAGTTGTGTCCTTTACTGATGTGAGTTATACCTCAACCAAAAATCAATATGGCTGCAAAGGAATGAAAGTTATGCCAGGACAACAGGCATAAATGAGTTCTGTCCTGGGCAAATAGGGCTGGATGGACGTTATAACCCGTTGCTGTTGAGTCGGTTCCGATTCACAGTGACCCCGTAGGACAGAGTAGAACTGCCCGTAGTACTTCTGAGGCTGCAGTCTTTACAGAAGCAGACTGCCACATCCTTCTCCTGTGGAGCGGCTGGTGGGTTCAAACCACCAACCTTTCAGTTAGCAGCCAAGCACTTAACCACTGCACCACCAGGGCTCCTTAGAGCCATTACCAAGTCCCAAGCTAACCTCGCTGGGGACAAGGGGGTGTTCGTGCTCAGAAATAATGGAGATTTCAAAGTTGAGATCCCTAAAATTTACATCTTTGGGTGGATAGTAAATGCACACACTCACATAACTTACACTCATACACACATTCACACTCACACCCACTTACACACAGACTTGTACACTCACATTCACAGCAGACAACTTCTACTCACACATAGCTACTCTCACACTTACACGACTCACAGACGCACATTCACGTACTTATATTCACATATTCACAAACTTGTATACTCATGTTCACTCTCACACAACTTACACTCACGTTCAAATACACACGTTACACTCAAATTCGTAGTCACACACACATTCACATTTACACTCGTGATTACAAACACAACTTACACTGGCACACTCACATTTACATTCTCTCTCTTTCTCTGTCTTAAAGCCCTGGTGATGCAGTGGTTAAGAGCTCGGATGCTAACCAAAAAGTTGGCAGTTCAAATCCACCAGCCGCTCCTTGGAAACCCTGTTGGGGCAGTTCTACTCTGTCCTGTAGGGTCGCTATGAGTCGGAATCGACTCAACGGCAACAGGGTTTTGGTCTCTCTTTCTAACCCACCCCCACATATACTTTATCTCAGTCCTCTGAGAAGGACTCAGCTGGAACCAGACTGGGACAATTAGAACATTTTCCCCCTGAATTTTACCACACGGGCTGAGTAACTGCTAAGGGGTCTTGTCATTGCTGCATTATTTCTTCTGTCCTTATTTGTGTTTTTCCTTCAAAGAATCTCAGGTTTTTTGTCCCAAAATACAAATTTCTGTATTACTGCATACAAAATTTATATGAACACAAAAGTGTTTCTTGCTAAACTTCATAACATTAAAAAAAAACTACTACCCTCAGTCCCAATGTTCAGAATTTGATTCCCTTGCCGTGTATATACCTTATATGTTTTAGACAGCACCTCTTTTGATATTAGCCACTGAAGTGTTTTAAAATTTAAAAACTCCTCAAGCTCAGCTAACAGCCCCAGACAGCTGGGGGCCTTAGGGACACAAGTCTGTCTGGGGACCTTTGTGTCACTAATTTTTGCTCATGGTGGCAGTTTCTCTGGCTCTATCTTGGTTCCAGGGTGAATTCAGGGCCCCACCTGAGCTGGGCAGTGTGTGGGCTGGAGAACTGCCTAGGCAGCCTGCATAGAAGTGGGCAGGAAATAGTTAAACAATAAAACATAAAAATAAAAACCTCAGATAGCTGTAGCTGTCGGGGGTTGGGGGGGGGAATGGTTCCCAGTGCAACATCCGAGTCCTCCCAGAGCTGATGATGACACAGGGGAGGGCTTTGTAGGCTGTTTAAATCCCTTCCCACCCAATTAACAGCACAGGCTTTAAGGCTCCTTCATACTCCGGCGGCACAGATCAGAGGGTGCCACAGATCAGAGGGTGCAGAAGCCAGAGCGAGGCAGAATGCCGAACAGTGTGCAGGCAGTACACGGCCATTCCCAGTGAACCCGGCAGCAGCAGTTATTTCACAACCCACTTGGAAAAGGAGGCATGATTCCCTTAATGTCCTAATAGCAAAAGGTAAAGTTAAAGCTATATGAAAACCAAAACAAAACCTGTTGCAGTTGAATCAATTTCTACTCATGGTGACCCCAATTGTTACAGAGTAGGATCAAGCTCCATAGGGTTTACTTGGCTGTAATCTTTATGGAAGAAGATTGCCAGGCCTTTCTTCTGTGGCACTGCTGCATGGTTTCAAATCCCCAACCTTTTGGTTCGTAGTCCAATGTAAACTGTTTGCGCCACTGTAGTGTGATAGATGACTTTTGTGTGGCCTTTCTAGCCATGGTCTTTCAACTCCCACCCAAGTGATTGGGTGGGACTGTGCAGATATGGTAATTGCGGCCTACCAAAGGGATTGGTCAGGTTTGCCATTCTGTTGGGCTTGAAATGAGCCACCCCAGAGGCCAGAAGGAGAGGATCCCACCACCACCAAAGAAGAGTAGCCAGGAGCGGAGAGCATGTCTTTGGACCTGGGATCCCTATGTCGAGAAGCTCCTGGAACCAAGAGACAGAGAGAGAGAGAACTGTAACACTAAAGGCAGTGAGAAGCTGCAGCACAGACCCGGCAGCAGGGAGACTGCGCATTGGGCTTTCCAGCTGACGGACAGGGAGTGCCTTTGGGCAGAGGCCTAGGGCCAGGGAGAACTGTGCCTGCGAGCATGGCTGGGAAGAGGCTGCCCAAGGGAAGAACTGTATCCTTGAGTGTCCCGGGGCTGAATCGTAACCTGTTATTTCCGTAAAAAAAAACATAATCATGAATATGGCCTGTGAGTTCGGTGTGGCCACTGCAATGAATTATCGAACCCAGCAGAGAAGTAGAAAGTGCTGCGTGAGGGACAGCTGGTGTCAGAATTGGTGAAGACGGTGGAGAGAGGAGGCGTGCTTGGCCTCCACCTCATGGGGCCAGGCTGGGGCCGTTGATCTTGGTTCTCTTTCCCCCTTGTGAGGTTAGAGGAGGTCACTCACCATCCCCGTGCTGCTTCTACAGCCACCCAGGGACCTTAAAGCTATGTGAACACAGCTGATAAAGCTCTGTACCTTTAGGCTGGAAAAGAATGAGAATCCTCTGCAATCTCAGTGTAGAAGCCAAAACAGACAAAGAACTTTTATTTAAGAAAGCCCCTTTCCTAATGCCTGAAAGCTTGATGTGGATCACCGTGGCACACAAAGGAGGACCAGTGAGGACTGCAGAGCCTGGTGACAGAAGAAAAGATTGGACCAGGACAGAGAACTCCTTGCCACACCCAGATGAGGAGTCCCTTTGGAGATTGATGCCAGAACCACATAGTATGGAAATTGTCTCTGACTTGTATTTTCCACTTCCTGACTTACTCTTTTTTTTGGACTCACTCTTGCTCTCGTTTTATTATTTGAGGTAGGATTAATATGTCTCAGTCAGGCCCTAAAGAGAAACCCTCAAGCCTTGTCCACTTTCTGGGAATATCTGAAAGTCCAATATTTGTGTCTAATCACCTTCAAGGCTCACCTTCACCACGATTATCTCATCCCTCTGTTTCCTTAGGTGATAGACTGTCCCATTGCGGTGAGATTGGGGTAGTTTTGGGAGTCTTTTTGCTTAATGATCTGGCTGAATTAAGATTAATGGACCCAACTTTCCATTAAGAAAGGATAACACTCTGTTTTCTCAGACTTAGAGGGTCCGAATTCCCCCAAACCAGTTGTGTGTTATTTTTCCCTCATATACATCAGGGTGCAAGTAGATCTCAAGATCCATAGCCTCAAAAAGAAAAAGAAAACTATCACTCCCCTTCGTCTCTCCCCTTTTAGGGCCAAGGAAAGTCCATGTGTTCTCTCTCTCTTAGAACTTTATATTAGGGTCTTGGGCCAATGGGCCTAGACCAAAATTCATTTCTCCAGACTTAGAGATCTGAATTACAGGGAAGGAACAATGGTGAACGTAAGGGTGGTAATGGTAGCGGTGACAGGTTTTGTAATGGAGGTGGTGATGCTGATGATGTTGATATTGAGAGTAACAGGGGTGGTTCTGGTAACAGGGGGCATCATTGCTGGTGGTGGTAAAATTGATGGTAAGAGTGATGGTGATGGTGGTACTGGTAAGGATGGTGGTGATAACTTGTGTAAGGGAGGTGGTGATGGCAGTGGTGGGTAGCATGATGATGGTGGTGACAGTAAGTGGTGTGATGATGGTGGTGGGTTGTATGATGGAAGTGGTGATGGTGATGATTATGGTTGGTGGTGTGATGGTGGTTGAAATGGTAGTATTGGTGTTGGTGATGGTGGTGACAGTGGTAGTAGAAGTGGTGGTGGTGGGTTGTATGGTGGAGATGGTGATGGTTATGGTGGTGGAGGTAGTGGTGGTGGTAATAGTGATGGTTGGTGCTGATGTTGGCCATGGTTGGTTGTGATAAGATACAATCAATTTCTTCTCTCCCAGGAGACCCCCCAGTTTCTTGTGTAACTTGTGCAAATCTTCCTTAGACTTCTGCATGCTACAAGAAGAGCTGCTTTCCTAGTAAAATACAAATGTCTTATTCATGTCATAAAAGCCCTTGGTCTACATCTGCATAGCAAAAGTGGATCTCAAGATCTGCTCAAATATGACTTGGCAGCTTCATTTCTTGAAGAAGAAGGAAAAACTACTGGTGGTCTACCCACTACACAATTTTGCTAACCACAATAATAAAAAAAAAAGTGTATATGATTCCCACTTCATTGTTTGGGTACAGACATTCCTTGTCAAACCTGTACTTGTCCCAAGAAAGACTCTAGTAAATGGACCTCTTCAGGCATTGAAGATAGGGGGCCTGGGCAGGAAGGACCTAAATGACAACTCTATAGTAAGGAGTTTGATGCCCTGGGTGACAAGAAATCCTTCCCTCAACTTTACCCTGCACTCCCAGATTAAACCTGCACTCAGGCCACCTTTCCTGTATCTCTTGCTTTAACTCCCATTCATTGATTGCCTACTATGTGCCAGGCATCCTTCTGAGTGCTTCACCAATATTTCAATGTAATCCTCAACAATAGTGCTGTGAGGAAGACAATATTACTCCCATTGTAAAGCTGAGGAAACCAAGGGTCAGAGAGGGGCAGTAATTTGCTGAAGATCTCACAGCTAATAAGTGGGAAAGGCCCTACACATATTACTATGCCTCTCCTCATTATTCCACTTCAGCAGATCACAGGATGAAACACCCAACAATGATAATTTCAATCCACAATGGTGCTTAAAGCAATAATGGTTTTTGTCTGCCCTAAAGGCCCAATGTAGAAACAGGGGTCCCTGGCAAAGGACAAGGAGCCCCCACTCATTAATGTGAGTTCTTTGATCCCTTCGGAGAAGTCTGTCACAAACCACTTTCCCGTACCTCCTTGACTCCTATTCCTCAATCATGTTCCTTCCAAGTCTCTGCCGATCCAGCCAAACCATTGACCACAGCCCATGAATCAGTGTAAAATTGCATATCTGGTCATTTATCCTTCCAAGCAGAGTGAACAACCAAGCACACTGCCTGAAGTTCTGCCATTGGGAAGATATCCCTTCACCACTGTCCTTCAGGGAAGTCCCAGAAATGGGCTGCAGTGGTGCCACTGTGCACCACTCAAATGGTGCCTGCATATCACGCAGAACCGTCCATACACCAGGCACGAGTTTTCTCTTCCTCAGGCAACTGATCATGAGGCACTCCCAATGAGGCCATAGGTGCAGCCTGGGAGAGGGCAGGTAATATGACAGGAGTGGGGACCATGAGCATTTGGGCCATTTCCTTACACAAATTACTTGAGTGTTCAGGTCATGCTCAGGCCCTGTATCGTACATACCTCTTCCATTTAAGGATGGAGTGCTGTTGTGCACATCCAGCTATATGGCTCTATGGGTCAGACAACACCCAATTCATGATGGGCAACTCAGGACACATGGTCATTTGGTGGCCCATGGTTAAGAGTTCAGTCTCTACTAAGACCCAGTAACAAGACAAAAACTGTTTTGCAAAAGGAGAGTAGTTAACTGTGTAGGACGGCAGGGCTTTGCTCCCAAATCCTAAGGACCTGCACTGTGATTCACCAATAGGAGCCTGCCAAAGACCCCAAATAACATCACTATTTGCAAGTGACTCTTCAAACATCATTTCATTAGCTGGATCATATGGCTCAAGTGGCAGAACAGCTTGCACATCAGTCTGAACCTCTTGCAAGGTCTTCTCTTGTTCTGGGCCCACTCAAAACTAGCCCTTTGATAAATAGGCTGGAGTAGCACACCCAAATGAGGGGTATGTTGCTTCCAAATACAAAGACGTCCAGCAGGGGCTGTGCCTCCTTTTTAGTTGTAGGAGGGGCCAGATACATCAACTTATCCTTCACTTTACAAGGAACATCTTGACATGCCCACACCACTGGAGCCCTAGAAAGTTCACTGAGGTGGAAGAGAACTGAATTTTTGGGGAATAATTCCGACCTTCTAGCAGGCAAATATTCTACCAATAACTGCGGAGTCATTGATACTTTTTTCTTACTATGTCCAATCAGCATAATGTCATCAGTTTAATGGACCAGTGTGACATACTGTGGAAAGGAAGGGCGATAAAGGTCCCTATGGATTAAATTATGACATAGGGCTAGGGAGTTGATATACCTTTGAGATAAGACAGAGAAGGTGTATTGCTGGCCTTGCCAGCTGAAGGCAAACTGCTTCTTTTGATTCTTCAAAACAGGGATGGAGAAAAATACATTGGCCAGATTAATGGCTGCATACCCCAGGAAATGTATTGATTTGAAGGCCATGTTCCCAAGGAAATGCCTTTTCCAACTGATTGGCTGTTCACATCAGATCATAAAATAGACTGTGATTACATAATGTCAGCCAGACCCCTGGGAATCATGGCCTACCCAAGTTGACACATAACATTAACCATCACAGTGGTGATGAAAATGTTCTGAAGGAGACACTGGCGATGGTGAATAAAATTGTGAAAAAGTACATAAAACCACTATATTACACACTTGCAAGCTATTACAGCAAAACTTTATTTAATGAGAAATCTACAAGTGAAAATACTATAAACTATACAGAATAAATTGAGCTGGGAAAATACTACAACAAAACCAAGAACTACCCACTCAGGTGAGGAGAAATAAGGGTCTGCTTCTGGAGCAGATGTTCCCTGGCTGTCAATAAGGAGCTGCTGTAGAGGAGATGTGGCAACTAGTTAGGCCTCTGGTGCCCTAGACGGTGCTGGAGATGGAGGATGTAATGGTGTATGGGGCTCCAGTGTTGGAACAGGAGCTGGATCAATATCAGCTGTTCATCTGGGAGCCAGTGGGAAGTAGCCCAGGATGGAAATCCACCCCTCCAGCTGGCCCTTCATCCAGTGTCAGTGATGAAAATGGAGAAGGAAGACCTGTGCCAGTGAAGCTTTGGTTTTGGTGCAAGAGTGGGTTCAACATCAGTAGGTGGTATAGGAGCAGGCTTTGGATGTATCCCAGGATAAGACTCTGACCCTTCAGCTGGCTCTTCATCTGGTGTCAGTGAATCAGCTCGTGATGGTGGTCTAAGGAGCTCCAGTGTTAGTCCAGGAGCATGATCAACCTCACCAGGTGGTCCAGGAGCCCATTATGGTGTTGGCCGAGGAAGAGAATCCGATCTTCCAGCAGGCTCTCTGTCTGCTCAACTTGCTTCTGGAGGACCTGTTGATGTACCCAGCTCCAATGTTCCTGCAAGGACAGAATGTAACTCATGAAGTTTTCCTTGAATGTGTTCTGGAAGCCACCCAGGGTAAAAATCCAGCTCTCCGTGTGGTGGCAGTGCTGGAGCTGGTGATGCTCTATTGAGCTTCGGTGTCCGTTCAGTACCAGGATCCACATCACCAGGTTGTCCATTCTCTGGCTCTGCAGGTGGCCCAGGTTAAGAATCCGAACCTCCATGGGGCTAGCCCTCTGCTGCCACAGCTGAAGCTCATCATGGAAGAGCTGATGCTCCACGGAGCTTCTGTGTTGGAGCAGGAGCAGAATCGACATCAGCTGGTGGTCCAGGTTCCGGTTCTGGAAGTAGTCCAGGGTGGGAATCCACCTCTCCATCCAGTTGTCCATCGGATGCTGGTGATGGAGCTGGAGGAGGGCCTGGGCTACATCGAGCTCTGGTGTTGGAGCAGGAGCAGGACTGACAGTAGCCAGTGGTCCAGGAGTTGGCTCTGAAGGTGGCCCAGGATAAGACTCTGACCCTCCACCTGGCTCTTCATCTGGTGCCAGCGCAGGTGCTGGTGATGAAATAGCTGGGGTGCTATGGAGCTCCAGTGTTGTAGCAGGAGTAGGGTTAACATCAGCCAGTGGTCCGGGAGCCAGTTCTGGAGGTGACCCTGGATGGGAATCCACCCCTCCAGCCGGCTCTCCATCTGGTGCAGGTTCTGGAGCTGGCAATGTAATAGGCGGTGTGCTATGGAGCTCCAGTGCCAGTACAGGAGCAGAATGTACCCCAGAACATGGTGCAGGAGCCAGTTCTCGGGGCAAAGATGGATCTTGAGCTACTTTTACAACTGGCCCTGGACTTGGCTCTGGAGCTGCAAGAGGAGAAATGTTCACCAATATGACTGCCTTTCCTCATACCTTTCCAATGATGAAAAACATCTCATTGCCATCAAGAGAAGCCCATTCCCAAGATTTCCACCCCAGGAAGTCTTCCCAGACCATGGTCCACCAGAGGAGGGTCTGAGGTTACTCTGCGCAGGTCAACCCCAGCCTCTCGGGGTCTTCCCATGTCCCCCTCACAAGCTCACATGCAGGCATGCCCAGTCCTCCTCACCCTCTGGCTCTGTCTCAGTGACCTCCATTTGATCCAGCTGGGCCAACAGAAGTTGGGCACGGTGCTCTAGATGTGAGCCTGGCATGTTCACCTGCACATACTCCATCACGAGCTTTAGGCAGGGGAAGTCTGGGGGCTGATCGAAATCCTCTGAGTATTCCTTCAGCCACGTGCCCAGGATAAAAGAGATGGCACTAGGGGTGGGTGGTGAAGAGCAGGGTCAGAGGCCTGGCTTTTCCTGAGACACTGCCCTTCCAGGGCACCCCTGCAAAGGGCCCTGTGTCTGCCCGTCCTTCCAAAGGTCGGCACCACCCTGCATCATACCCTCTGGCTATCCTGGCAGTAGCAGGTCTGGTCACTGAGCAGAGGGCTAGCACACAGCCTCCGTCCCAGGGAGGTCCCCATCAATGACCTAAAGAACTCTCCCTCCTTGAGGAGCCTGAATTACATCCCTTTCTCTCCCCGGCCCTCTCCCCACTGGGCAGTAACCCTCTAAGGGAACGGAGATGTGTGTCTGCGTGTTCATCTCACAGCCTGGCACACAGTAGTGCTCCAGGATTATCTGATGCTGGGCGACACATGGAGGCTGTCCCTTGCCCCAGATGCCCAGGCCCTCAGTACCCTCCTCTGGAGAGTGTGCACCACCATGCTGCCTGATTCTCTGCACACATGTGATCGTCTCTTCTCCCATTGACACTGTTCTCCCCTGGGACAGGGGACCCGCATAGCAGCTGAGCATCCACAACTGGGGATTGAGATTCAGGAGCAGGTTTCTCTCCCTCCCACCCCCACCTCCTATTTTGGGCCCCCAATATGGGGGGGCAAATGGAAATGTGAGGGGATTGTGCGGGGATGGGTTCTCTCAGGGGCCTCTCTGAGCCCCCAGCCTCCCCTCTGCTCCCCAGAATGCCCAGGTTCCATCCCCAGCTCTCTATGACTGCTTATCTCCTGCAGGAGGTGCTCCTAAACTCATTCCTGTAGTGGAATCCAGATGTGTGGAGTCCAGAGTCTGCTAAGCCCCAATCCAGACACAGGCCCCGTACAGCCTCCACCCTTCTGAATAGACAGGAGCCCCTCTTTGTCCACCCACAGTCCACTCACCCTTTCAGCTGGTCTTGGGGTTCAGCATCCTGGGCAGAATAGGGGTGGTTACATCCATACCTAGAGGTGGTGTGAGGGTGTCACATCTAATGCACTGTGGACACTACTTGCTTAAGATGTCTAATGTTCCTGTCTGACTCCCCGACTAGAATGGAGGTGGAGGAGGGCAGGGCTTCCTACCTGCTTCGTCTACTGAACGATGCTAAGTGCCTAGAACAGTGTCTGCAACAGTAGGAGCTTCATAGACAACTGGTAAATGAGTGAACCCAAGCAGCACCTTCCCAGGTATCTGAGAGTCCTGAGACCCTTCTACCAGCCTCCAAGATCCCCATTCTGGCAATACCAAGGACAAGGACCCACTAAATGGAATCTCAACCTCCCCTTTACAAATGGGAAATAAGTTTGCTCAAGGGCACACAGTGAGTGAGGGTTGAGGCAGACAGTTTCTTTATGGGGGAGAAGAAAATAATAAATGTGAACATCCCAGACCCTCCAACACCCTTTACCAAAGAGCTGGGCTCTGGTACACACTTTCCATGGCTTGTCCCACGGGGTCCTGACAGGAATTCTAGCTGATTTGTCCTTTATCACCCCACTTCTCAGTGGAGCAAACAGGCTCTGAGTGGTGAAGTGACATTCTGCAGACTCACAACTGGTAGGGGACAGAGCCTCCACTGGGCTGTGGAGGGCAGGGCGCTCACCTTTGGAGCAGCTGGTCTAGGACCTGCTGGGTGGTGGCGTAGGTTCTATAGGTTCCCAGGAAGATTCTGATGTAGGAGAAGTTACCCTTTAGGAATGCGAGCACCAGGTGCTCCACCAGCTTCTCCAGTGAGCCTGCCTTGAAGGTTTTCATCACCCAGGCCTCATCCAAGTCCTCGTCAGAACCACAGACACACTGGGGTGGGACAGAGGAGGGACATATTGTCAGAGGCAGCCTCATGAACCACCAGGAGAGTCAGGGGCACAGAGCTCAGGCCAGGCACTCCCTCTCCCTCAGTGACCTGTGGCAGGAGGTGGGACATGAGTGCCTTCAGCAGAAAACAGGGCTGGGCTTTCCAAGCACATTTGGAGGTGGAGGGATGATTACAAACATTAGGAACCTGAAGTTACTTTGTTAACTAAGTAACATGGTATCTCCCTGGAGGAAGAGCAGTGTTCCAGTGAGTCCTCACAAAACAACCCATTCCAGTGATGAGAAAACAGAGGCTTGGTGATGTCTAGTGTTTCCTCAAAGTCACCTGGTCAGCCCCCAGAACTGTCCAACACTAGGGCTCTGTGATGTTCCCTCTGTGCTGCGTAAGGCCTGCTCTGCTCCTGGCTCAGAGGGGAACATCTAGTGCAAGCTCACTCCTTCCCAGCTGGGGACAGTGCACAGAGCAAACACACCCATGAGATAAGCAGGACACAGATATTTCTTTCTGTACATCAAAGGGGGTTTTGAGAACCTGAAGCTATGGAGTACCCAGATCCAGCCAAGAGTGAGAACCTGGAGATCCTCGCGTGGGAGAAAGATCCCCACAGGATCCAGGATCTGAACAAATGACTCAGAAAGAGTGAAACTGAATGGCCAGTGAAGGACTGAGAAGGGGCTTGCTTCTCAGGGCCAAAAAGCACCTCAAAGCCACCCTGCAGTTCCATTGGGCACCCTGACAGCAGATTGGCAAAATGGAAAAGAACCCTAATACCCAGAACTGGCTCGATGTAGGGACACAGCCGTTGTCAAGACTTTTGGGCCACGGGACTGCGACTTTTGTTTTGGGAAGGAGTCTGGCTCTAGTGATCCTAACTTGAAATGTGCACATCCTTCCCCCAGCATGCCACTCCTGGGAGTCTGTCCTGAGCGGGTCTGTGTATGAGGACACATGTAAGCATTCCTGTAGCCCTGCTGAAAGGGCAGCACAAGGAATCAGTCCAGGGCCAGTCTCATGGGTGTGTTTGCTCTGCGCACTGTCCCCAGCCGGGAAGGAGTGAGCTTGCACTAGATGTCACTGTGGGGACTGGTCTCCCTTCTGGAACATTCTGTGGTAAGGACACAGCTCCTGAACTGGACGGGTCACATGATGTGTTTCTTGAGCTTGCAGTGGCAAAAAAAGATGTGTCATAGCCTGAGCCCTGCACTTTAGGGTAGAAGAAGCCTGCTAAGCATGACGATGTGTGAGGCTGGGAGAAGGTGTGGAAGGACAGCCCAGCCGACTGCTGCCCAGGGCCCTGGGATTGGAAGTTTAACACTAAAACAGCAGCAACATGCAAAAAGACCCATGGGCTTATGTGAAGGGACGATAGTATAAAAAACTCCTTTCTGATATTCTTACAAATATGGGAAAAGAGGCTTTGTAGCTGGCCAGGGCAGGGAGGGCAGTGGCAGGGGGGTAGGAGGACAGGAAACGGTGGTGGTCAATTTCATTGAGAGGGGACTGGGGGCCCTCAAGTGGGAAACTCCTGGGAGAGAACTGGGGGTCTCCAGGGGGCTGTCTGGGCCCCAGGCACCCTCTGCTCATCTAGGGTCCCACCCAGGGACCCAGACCCCTCCCCTGCACTTACCCTGAGCCTACACCAGCCCTTCCTGGACCCTGGCTGGGTGATGCCATTCTCCTTTTCTTTGGGCATCTTCTGCACCTGGTTCTGGAGAGACAGTGGTGGCAGTGGCCCGGGAGGCATCAAGGGCCCCTCTGAGCCACCTCCTTCACTTTCTGCCCCTTCAGGCTCTTGTGCCCCCTGAGCCTTGGAGGAGCTCCCAGTTTCCCATCTGTCACCATGTGATGAGCGGGTCGGCCTAGGGGTGCACCATCCAGCCCTGGCCAAGCCCACGGATAGAAAAATCAACCTTTGAGTTTTGCAGCAGGATCTGGGAGAAGCCGGACTAGCATAGGGTCAGCAGTGGCCCAGGCAATTCCAGTAGTTAGGACTGTGATTTGACTGGCCCACTCAGGCGAGCTGTATCTCAGAGAAGTCCCAGGTGAGAGTGCTGACTCGGTCTGTGACCCTGACAGTCCCTCCCTAAAGCCCTGGTCTGAACTGGGACCTCTGGGCAGGCTTAGGTTCCAGACAGTTCTATGTGATCAGTGGGGTTGGGGCAGGGACTTGAAGGAGGTCTCTGCCTTGATGTCCCAGCTCCCAGTCTCCAAGGCATCCAACCTGATGGACTAGGCCCAGCCACCACCCCATTCCAGGTCAGACCCAGCCCCGTGAACCCAGTGATGGTGAGGGGCTGTGGGGCTGGATCTTGGGGTTGCCCTCAAGCAACAGCACCATTTTCATCATCCTCATCATCACTTCTCCCCTCCCAAATCTCCCGAGATCACATGGCCCTCCTTCTCTGACTCCCATCCTCCTCCCTCCCAAATGGACCCTGCCTTATCCAACAACTTTCTGTCTCATCAGTTCTGCCCACATTTCCTCCCTGCCCCTGTTTACCAGGGACCCCATGAGGACAAGGGCTGGCATGGCCTGGGGGCTGGTATGATCTGGGAGAGGGATGTGAGGCTGCCCAGGTGGGATCACAGTGGTGGCCTGGCTTGGACTGGCAGCTCTGGGCCACCCTGTGTTATCTTCGGGTTCCTTTTGGAAAGTGGCCAGAGCCTTCGGGGGTGGGATATGAGACCATGTCTCAGCCTTCGGGACAGGGTCGAACTCCTGGATTTCTCAAGCTTTGGTTCAACAGCGGATGAGAAACAACAAGAAAGCATGTTCTCAGTTCAAGCGTTTCCACTCGAGTGAGTTGGGTAGGGGGCTTTGTTTACAATGTGGGTGCCTGGTTACCAGGGTTCCAAGCTCTATGTACTCTGGTGTCAAGGAAGTGAGGTCATGTTCTGGGTCCCCTGACCTGGGCCCAACCTCAGATGAGACCTCCCCAAAGTCTCCTCTGGGCTGCTGATTGCTCACCTCTCCCCAGGCCATCTCCATAACTGTACACAGTGACACTAACACAGCCCCCTCTCCTTCCCCCACAGAACCTGGGGAGGGCCTGGGTGCAGCAGACAGAGCTGGGTTCAGACACAGCTCATCCCTCTTAAGCAATGTGCAACCCTAGACAAGTCTTTGTGCTTCTCAGAGCCTCCCCAGTGCCCCACCCCACACAGTGGGCATCATTCTAGCATCTTCTTCTTAGGGATATCAGCAAGTGTTTGTGAGATAAGAACCCACGGGCTGATGTTGCATTTAGCTAATCAGGGGCAGATTATTCAATAGGCAAGGTAAGTACAGGGCTTACTGGTTACCAGATCATCTGTAGTGAACATTTTCATAGTTGTTCACCACATCAAAGACTCTGCTTCTAGGTGTGGCTGGCATCTGTCTCTCTCCCAACCCCACAGCACCTTCCTATGGAATCAAAGCCTCTTTTTCAATTTACAATCCCTGATGGGGCAGATGACCCAGTAAGCAAGGTAAGCACAAGTTTACTTGTGCTTACTTACAAATCTGTAGTGAAAATTTCACATATGCTTCACCACATCAAAGGTGTGGTGTTCACCACGCTTACCTTGCCTTTTGGGATATCTGCCCTGTAGCTAATGCACAAACTCAGAGATGGAAGAATTTCAAGCAGGGGCGGGAAGCAGCATGCATGGAGTACACCTTCAAACAGAGCTGGGTACTGGTGCTGTGATCTTGGGAAAGTCACTTCCCCTCTTGGCCTAACTGCACTAGTACCATTTACATCTTCTATTTTTTAAGTGAAGAAAACAAAAATGTTTGATGCACACATACAAGGAAGAAATACTCATAACAATTATAGTCCTCATTTCTGCAACTGATCATGTGGTCATAACTGGTATTTAAAACTACCTTCTTCTACCACCCCTTCTGTTTTCCCTTTACCCTCAGCAAGCACCTCAACTGATTATAGTTCTTTGCCTGGTGGGTGAATCATACCTTCATTTCTGAATGGTCTGGGCTATTAGCAATCATGTCAGAATTAGGTTGCTGTAGTTTTCCATTGCCTTTAATCACAGGGCATGGTAGTACTACATGACGTCCTAAGGAATCTCCTGTATTCCAGAAATCCTCTTCTTTACCTTTATTATGCAATATCACTCTGATTTCCCCTTGATAATCAGGATCAATCACACCAGCCAATATGGTAACCCCTTTCTTTGCCTGCTGATCCAGAGGCCAAGGAGCCCCAAGTGGCTAGGGGGCATTCTTAACTTCCAGTTCGATCAGTATTTTTCTCCTGCTGGGATCATTCCTCACTTTGAAACTAAGATCCCTAGGGTCTTGGGGATAGGAAGCAAGAATTTTGCAAGTGAGTCCCTAGGGCGAATAGTGAATGGTGCCACTTCCGTTTCCATCTCTTGATTCCTGGACCCATGAATCCTGGCTATGGGAGAAACAAGTTTCTGTGGAGGATGGCAGGGCTTTTTTCCAAAATCCTAAGGGTCTGCACTGTGATTCACCAACAGGAGACTGCCAAAGACCCCAAACAGCATCTCTATCTGCCATGGACATTTCCAAAAGCATTGGATATGCCAGATCACATGGCCCAAGTGGCAGAGCAGCTTGGACATCAGCCTGAACCTGGTGTAAGGCCTTCCCGTGTTCTGGGCCCCAGTCAAAACTACCAGCTTTTCAAGTCACTTGATAAATAGGCTAGAATAGCACACCCAAATGAGGGATATGTTCCCTCCAAAATCCAAAGTGGCCCAACAGGTGCTGTGCCTCCTTTTTAGTTGTGGGAGGGGCCAGATACACCAACTTTTCCTTCACTTTGCAAGGAATATCTTGACAAGCCCCATACCACTGGAGCCCTAGAAATTTCACTGAGGTATAGGGAAAATGAATTTTGGTTGGAATAATTTCCCACCCTTTAGCATACAAATGTCTTACCAATAAGTTTAGCGTCATTGATACTTATTTCGTACTAGGTCCAATCAGCATAATGTCATCAGTGTAATGGACCAGTGTGATGTCTTGTGGAAGGGCAAGGAGATCAAGATCTGTGACGGTTAAGATTGCGTGTTAACGTGGCTGGGCCATGATTCTCAGTGTTTTGGCAGTCCTATAATGTTGTGATCACTTCTCTATTGAGATTTAATACGTGACCAGGCCCATGATGGGATCTGCTGTGAGTAGCCAATCAGTTGAAGGGAGCTTCCTTGGGCATGTAGCCGGCATCAAGTGTGGGCAGACATTCAAAAGGGCTCGGGGGCTTTTGCTCATTCTGGACTCTGCAGCTGGCTGCCATTTGTCGGACCTCCAGTTCTTGGGACTTGAGCTAGCAGCTTACCTGTGGTCTTCCTGCCAATCTTGAGATTTGCCCATTTTCACAGACAGTGAGCAAGAGCCCTGCTCTCCGGCCTGCAAATCTTGGGTTTACAGCTCCTGTGCCTATGCGAATCAGAGGGCTCTTTCCTGACCCGTGGACTTGGGACATTCCCATCTCTACAACTGTCAGAAATTCAGGCTGGTTTCAGAAGAGGACGTGGAACCAGGGATATCATTGCTGATGTCAGATGGATCCTGGCTGAAAGCAGAGAATACTGGAAGGATGTTTACCTGTGTTTTATTGACTATGCAAGGGCATTTGACCGTGTGGATCATAACAAACTATGGATAACACTGCGAAGAATGGGAATTCCAGAACACTTAATTGTGCTCATGACGAACCTTTACATAGATCAAGAGGCAGTTGTTTGGACAGAACAAGGGGATACTGATTGGTTTAAAGTCTGGAAAGGTGTGCGTCAGGGTTGTATTCTTTCACCATACCTATTTAATCTGTATGCTGAACAAATAATACAAGAAGCTGGACTATATGAAGAAGAACGTGGCAACAGGATTGGAGGAAGACTGATTAACAACCTGCATTATGCAGATGACACAACCTTGCTTGTTGAAAGTGAAGAGGACTTGGAGCACTTACTGAGGAAGATCAAAGACCACAGCCTTCAGTATGGATTACACCTCAACCTAAAGAAAGCAAAAATCCTCACAACTGGACCAATGAGCAACATCGTGATAAATGGAGAAAAGATGGAAGTTGTCAAGGATTTCATTTTACTTGGATCCACAATCAACAGCCATGGAAGAAAAGTCAAGAAATCAAAAGACGCATTCCATTGGGCAAATCTGCTGCAAAGGACCTCTTCAAAGTGTTGAAGACCAAAGATGTCACCCTGAAGACTAAGGTGTGCCTGACTCAAGCCATGGTATTTTCAATTGCATCAAATGCATGTGAAAGCTGGACAATGAATAAGGAAGACTGAAGAAGAGTTGATGCTTTTGAATTGTGGTGTTGACGAAGAATATTGAATATACCATGGACTGCCAAAAGAACCAGAATGCTCCTTAGAGGCAAGGATGGCGAGACTGCATCTTACATAATTTGGACATGTTGTCAGGAGGGACCCATCCCTGGAGAAGGACATCATGCTTGGCAGAGTACAGGGTCAGCTGAAAAGAAGAAGACCCTCAATGAGGTGGATTGACACAGTGGCTGCAACAATGAGCTCAAGCATAACAACGATTGTAAGGATAGTGCAGGACTGGCCAGTGTTTCGTTCTGTTGTGCATAGGGTCGCTATGAGTTGGAACCTATTCGATGGCATCTAACAACAACACAAAACAACAACTGCATGACCAATACACCTTCAGTTCCCTACCTCATGGCTACAACTCTCCAGCCATACATCCTAATTTACACTGCAGGGAACTTTATCACCTTTCCCTTCCACAAGCTATCACATGGGCCCATTACACTGACTGGACCTAGTAAGGAAAACGTGCCAGTGACTCTGGACTTATTGGTAAAATGGTTGCATGCTATAAAAAAAAAAAAAAAAAAGGTTGCTATGGAGAGAGATACAAGGCGATATAGGACAATACAAGTTAGGTTTTTACTTAGAAAAATAGGGGTAAATATTAAGGTAACCACAAAGAGGTATAACAACTCCATAACTCAAAATAAAAACCAAGAAAAACGTAACGACTCAGCAAACATAAAAGCAAACACTATAAAAATGAGGAACACACAATTTACAAAGAAAAACGTCTCACCACAAAAAAGTAAGTGGAAAAATTAAATTGTCAACAACACACATAAAAAGGCATCAAAATGACAACACTAAACACATACTTATCTATAATTACGCTGACTGTAAATGGACTAAATGAATCAATAAAGAGAGAGTCTCAGACTGGATAAAGAAACACGATCCGTCTATATGCTGCCTACAAGAGACACACCTTAGACTTAGAGACAGAAACAAACTAAAACTCAAAGGATGGAAAAAAATATATCAAGCAAACAATAAGCAAAAAAGAGCAGGAGTAGCAATATTAATTTCTGACAAAATAGACTTTAAACTTAAATCCACCACAAAGGATAAAGAAGGACACTACATAATGATAAAAGGGACAGTTGACCAGGAAGCTATAACCATATTAAATATTTATGCACCCAATGACAGGGCTGCAAGATACACAAATCAAATTTTAACAGAACTGAAAAGTGAGAGAGACACCTTCACAATTATACTAGGAGACTTCAACACACCACTTTCGGAAAAGGACAGGACATCCAGTAAGAAGCTCAATAGAGACACGGAAGACCTAATTACAACAATCAACCAACCTGACCTCATTGACTTATATAGAACTCTCTACCCAACTGCTGCAAAGTATACCTTTTTTTCTAGTGCACATGGAATAGTCTCTAGAATAGACCACATATTAGGTCATAAAACAAACCTTTGCAGGATCCAAAACATCGAAATATTACAAAGCATCTTCTCAGACCACAGGGCCATAAAAGTAGAAATCAATAACAGAAAAATTAGGGAAAAGAAATCAAATACTTGGAAACTGAACAATACCCTCCTGAAAAAAGACTGGGTTATAGAAGACATTAAGGAGGGAATAAGGAAATTCATAGAATGCAACGAGAATGAAAATACTTCCTATCAAAACCTCTGGGACACAGCAAAAGCAGTGCTCAGAGGCCAATTTATATCGATAAATGCACACATACAAAAAGAAGAAAGAGCCCAAAGCAGAGAACTGTCCCTACAACTTGAAGAAATAGAAAGTGAGCAACAAAAGAATCCATCAGGCACCAAAAGCAAACAAATAATAAAAATTAGAGCTGAACTAAATGAATTAGAGAACAGAAAAACAATTCAAAGAATTAACAAAGTGAAAAGCTGGTTCTTCGAAAAAATTAACAAAATTGATAAACCATTGGCCAGACTGACTTAAGAAATACAGGAAAGGAAAAAAATAACCCGAATAAGAAACGAGATGGGCCACATCACAACAGACCCAACTGAAATTAAAAGAATGATATCAGATTGTTACAAAAAATTGTACTCTAACAAATTTGCAAACCTAGAAGAAATGGATAAAATCCTAGAAAAACACTACCTACCTAAACTAACACAATCAGAAGTAGAACAACTAAATAGACCCATAGCAAAAAAAGAGATTGAAACTGTAATCAAAAAACTCCCAACAAGAAAAAGCCCTGGCCCAGATGGCTATACTGCAGAGTTCTACCAAACTTTCAGAGAAGAGATAACACCACTACTACTAAAGGTATTTCAAAGCATAGAAAATGACGGAATACTACCCAACTCATTCTATGAAGCCACCATTTCCCTGATACCAAACCAGGTAAAGACATCACAAAAAAAGAAAATTACCGACCTATATCCATCGTGAACAGAGATGCAAAAATCCTCAACAAAATTCTAGCCAATAGAATTCAACAACATATCAAAAAATTAATCCACCATGACCAAGTGGGATTTATACCAGGTATGCAAGGCTGGTTTAATATGAGAAAAACCATTAATGTAATCTACCATATAAATAAAACAAAAGACAAAAACCACATGATCTTATCAATTGATGAGGAAAAGGCATTTGACAAAGTTCAACACCCATTTATGATAAAAACTCTCACCAAAATAGGAATTGAAGGAAAATTCCTCTACATAATAAAGGGCACTTTTTTTTATACAAAGCCAACAAACAACATCACTCTAAATGGAGAGAGCCTGAAAGCATTTCCCTTGAGAACGGGAACCAGACAAGGATGCCCTTTATCACAGCTCCTAATCAACATTGTGCTAGAGGTCCTAGCCAGAGCAATTAGGCTAGACAAAGAAATAAAGGGCATCCTGATTGGCAAGGAGGAAGTAAAATTATCTCTATTTGCAGATGACATGATCTTATACACAGAAAACCCTAAGGAATCCTCCAGAAAAATACTGAAACTAATAGAAGAGTTTGGCAGTCTCAGGTTATAAGATAAACATACAAAAATCACTTGGATTCCTCCACATCAACAAAAAGAACATCGAAGAGGAAATCACCAAATCAATACCATTCACAGTAGCCCCCAAGAAGATAAAATACTTAGGAATAAATCTTACCAAAGATGTAAAAGACCTGTACAAAGAAAACTACAAAGTACTACTACAAGAAACTAAAAAGAAGGACCTACTTAAGTGGAAAAACATACCTTGCTCATGGATAGGAAGACTTAACATAGTAAAAATGTCTATTCTACCAAAAGCCATCTATACATACAATGCACTTCCCATCCAAATTCCAATGTCATTTTTTAATGTGATGGAGAAACAAATCACCAACTTCATATGGAAGGGAAAGAAGCCTCGGATAAGCAAAGCATTACTGAAAAAGAAGAAGAAAGTGGGAGGCCTCACTCTACCTGATTTCAGAACCTATTATACAGCCACAGTAGTCAAAACAGCCTGGTACTGGTACAACAAAAGACACATAGACCAATCGAACAGAATTGAGAACCCAGATATAAATCCATCCACATATGAGCAGCTGATATTTGGCAAAGGCCCAGTGTCAGTTAATTGGGGAAAAGATAGTCTTTTTAACAAATAGTGCTGGCATAACTGGATATCCATTTGCAAAAAAATGAAACAGGACCCATACCTCACACCAAGCACAAAAACTAACTCCAAGTGGATCAAAGACCTAAACATAAAGACTAAAACGATAAAGATCATGGAAGAAAAAATAGGGACAACCTTAGGAGCCCTAATACAAGGCATAAACAGAATACAAAACATTACCAAAAATGACGAAGAGAAACCAGATAACTGGGAGCTCCTAAAAATCAAACACCTATGCTCATCTAAAGACTTCACCAAAAGAGTAAAAAGACCACCTACAGACTGGGAAAGAATTTTCAGCTATGACATCTCCGACCAGTGCCTGATCTCTAAAATCTATATGATTCTGTTAAAACTCAACCACAAAAAGACAAACAACCCAATCAAGAAGTGGGCAAAAGATATGAACACACACTTCACTAAAGAAGATATTCAGGCAGCTAACAGATACATGAGAAAATGCTCTCAATTATTAGCCATTAGAGAAATGCAAATCAAAACTACGATGAGATTCCATCTCACTCCAACAAGGCTGGCATTAATCCAAAAAACACAAAATAATAAATGGAGAGGCTGCAGAGAGATTGGAACTCTTATACACTGCTGTTGGGAATGTAAAATGGTACAACCACTTTGGAAATATATCTGGCGTTACCTTAACAGTTAGAAATAGAACTACCATACAACCCAGAAATCCCACTCCTCGGAATATACCCTAGAGAAATAAGAGCCTTCACACAAACAGATAGAAGCACACCCATGTTTATGGCAGCTCTGTTTACAATAGCATAAAGCTGGAAGCAACCAAGGTGTCCATCAACGGATGAATAGTTAAATAGATTGTGGTATATTCACACAATGGAATACTACGCATCGATAAAGAACAGTGAGGCATCTGTGAAACATTTCATAACATAGAGGAACCTGGAAGGCATTATGCTGAGCGAAATTAGTCAGAGGCAAAAGGACAAATATTGTATAAGACCACTATTATAGGATCTTGAAAAATAGTATAAACTGAGAAGAACACATACTTTTGTGGTTACGGGGTGGGGGAGGGAGGGAGGGTGGGAGAAGATTTTTTACTGATTAGTTAGTAGATAAGAACTGCTTTAGGTGAAGGGAAGGACAATACTCAATACATGGAAGGTCAACTCAACTGGACTCGACCAAAAGCAAAGAAGTTTCCGGGATAAACTGAATGCTTCAAAGGTCAGCGGAGCAAGGGCAGGGGGTTGGGGACCATGGTTTAAGGGGACTTCTAAGTCAATTGGCAAAATCATTCTATTTTGAAAACATTCTGCATCCCACTTTGAAACGTGGTGTCTGGGGTCTTAAATGCTAACAAGCGGCCATCTAAGATGCATCAATTGGTCTCAACCCACCTGGATCAAAGGAGAATGAAGAACACCAAGGTCACACGATAACTAAGAGCCCAAGAGACAGAAAGGGCCACATGAACCAGAGACCTACATCATCCCGAGACCAGAAGAACTAGTTGGTGCCCGGCTACAACCGATGACTGCCCTGACAGGGAGCACAACAGAGAATCCCTGAGGCAGCAGGAGATCAGTGGGATGCAGACCCCAAATTCTCACAAAAAGACCATACTTAATGGTCTGACTGAGACTAGAGGAATCCCGGCAGTCATGGTTCCCAAACCTTCTGTTGACCCAGGACAGGAACCATTCTCAAAGACAACTCATCAGACATGAAAGGGACTGGACAGTGGGTAGGAGAGAGATGCTGATGAAGAGTGAGCTATTTGTATCAGGTGGACACTTGAGACTGTGTTGGCATCTCCTGTCTGGAGGGGGGATGGGAGGATAGAGAGAGTTGGAAGCTGGCAAAATTGTCAGGAGAGACTGGAAGGGCTGACTCATTAGGGGGAGAGCAAGTGGGAGTACGGAGTAAGGTGTATGTAAACTTATGACTGACTTGATTTGTAAACATTCACTTGAAGCTCAATAAAAGTTAATAAAAAAAAATGGTTGCATGCCATAGGGTGGGAAATTAATCCCACAAAAATTCAGGGATTATTCTAGGTGTGAAATTTCTAGGGGTCCAGTGATGTGGGGCATGCTGAGATATTCCTTCTGTCTTCCTTATTCATCGTACAGCTTTGGCATGCATATGAGGCCACTAAAAATGTCATGGCATGGTTTAGGCACACCTTAGTCCTCAAAGTGATATCTTTGCTTTTTAATGCTTTAAAGAGGTGTTTTGCAGAAGGTCTGAGTACAAATGACAATAAAAAAGAAAAATAGACTAAAAAACAATAGGCTATCTCCAGCTTGTCAGGGAACACCAGGTGTTAGATGCTAGTCATCAGGTCCAACCTCGAGATGAAAGAGGACAGAAAGTGGCCAACACAGGAGCCTCATGGCCTCTGTCCCAACCCCGGGCTGGGTTGCTCTACCTCACTGATCACCATCGAGTGATTCCCCTGAAGTCCCCTTATACAGTGGTCTTTGGGTACTGAAAGCTCAGCTCTGTTTCATTGTTTCAGTTACGCCAAGAAGGAAAATTTCTTAGTCTTTCTCCCTTCATATGCCTCAAATACTGCTTTCGTTTTCTTTTCCACATTGTGTTTCTCCCCTCCTTCCTCTCTCTTTTAGCTCAGCACACATACAGGCACCCCCACTTTTTCAGTCCATCTTCACGTAGAATAACCCCACCCAGAGGCCTTATGACTACAGCCGAGCCCATGTTCACAGGCAACAAGTGATGATGAAAAACAAAGTCCCTCAGTGTTGGAACTGTTTTACTGCTCAGCAGTCTGTTTAGAAGGGATGGGGGTCTCATGTCGGAGCAGTCCTTACTTTCCTGAACCTTCCTGACCATTGGGCCACACTTCAGTGAAGGAGTGTGGGCAGTGGTCCCTGAACGAAATTGACCACTTTATTTCCTGAGATGGGCCACAGCATAAGGGAAGCTGGAACTGCAGCTCCTCTGCAGACTTGGAGAGCTTGTCTAATTCCCTGTGACTTGTCAGTCTTTCCCCCTCCCACAGGAGTTTTCTCTCACAAACTGAACTCCCTCACTGAGTTAAATACATTTTCCTTTTACATCTGACTATACTGGAAAATATACACAGAATGGAAAAGACCACGCAGTTCCTTCCCATATAAGCCTGTGTGTGAATGGGTCTGGCAAGAAAGAAGGCAAAGTTTAGCTTTCCTTTCATGTGGGCTCTAGGTACAGGGTTTTATAGGTACTGGATCTGGATCTCAAACACAAATTATTGCAGGCCAAATACCTGTGGCATATGCATTTCATAGTAAGCACCACAGACCATCACTTCTCCACGGTCCTGGTTTCCCCTTGTTAGATTCCACTCACAGATGGCCATGACTTATGGAAGCATTTTGGCTCAAGCCTGACAAGCAGGTACTGATGTTGGGATGGCAGAAAAACAGCCTCATCTTGGAGCAGGATGGATGGGACCTGGCATGATGTGGAAGGCCAGACCCATGACTCTTCTTCCATTCTACCCCATGCCCACTAGAGTGCTTACCTGGTGTAGCAGAAGGCCCATATGCAGAGGGGGAACCAAAATATTTCATAACCAGAGATCACTGGCATTACTGACTCTCTGCCACAGCAGCTAGGGGAGAATCCCAAAGGCTCCTTATTGCTCCAAGCATTAACCCTTCAGTTGCTGAATCAAGGGAGTGGTCTAGGATGTCTTGGGGGAGGGCTGGGATTTCCTGCATGTTGGTGGGGGACTTGGGGGACTAGGGGTAGTGATAACTTACAAGTGGCATGGAAATATTTTAACAGCTGGTTTGGCTGTATTCTTGTGTTTCAGCTGAATTAATAGCTGTGCACTAGGTTAAGGTTGGTGGTCACAGATGTTACTGCCCACTATGCGGCAATTCCCAGGTTATCCTGAAAGCGGAAACACACAACTTAGGCTCACTTAATAAGATGTACCCACTCAGAAATTTTAAGCTAAAACAAGAGATGCAAAGAGCAAAGATGGCAGAGAATGGATTTGGGCGCTGTTTGTAGGAGAAGGCTCTCTTTGCTGTTCTGGGGGAAGATCCTTGTCTCAGCCTCTGTAGCCCCAGTGTTCCTTGGTTCCTTGGCAATCTTCATGTGGCATCTATCCTCCCTCCATCTGTGCTTGCTTCTAAGTCTAATCAGCTTTGTAAGAGTCTAATCTACTCTTTTCATAACTCAGAAGTGATTAGGCTTAAGCCACGCCCTACACTGACATGGCTTCATTAACAAAAAACCCTATTCCCAAAAGAATTACACCCGCAGGTATAAGGTTAGGATTTCAACACATATTTTGGGGGACACAATTCAATCTCTAACCCATGACCAAGCCCAAAGTCAGTGGAATAAGGAGATATACTCCACCCAGAGAGGTCATGACAGGAGAACGGAGGGAAGAGTTAGAGACAGATAAAGCAATCTATGACAATGTAATTCCACTAACCATTTTTAAAACTGAAGTAGAACATAGTGAAGAGCTCATTGAAAGTCCTTTTCCCATTAATAATAAGTCTACAATATTAATAACATCAACAACAATGCAACAACTAAAATACTTAAGCAAATAGTAAATGCCAGGCCCTGTTCTAAGCATCTTAGAGATATAAATTTATTTAATCCTCAATGCAAAATAGTATCTGTGAGGATGAATTATTATTCCCACCTTAAAGGTGAAGGAACCAAGGCCCAGAGAGGTTAAGTCACTTTGCTAAACTCACACAGCATAGTGGTACAGCTGGGATGTAGTCTCAGAGAGTTGTTTCCAGAGTCTAAACCCCTAGCCACTAGGTTATACTACCTCTCCCACAATTACTACTGTATTTTATTTCCCTTTGAGGCTTTCCAAGAATTTGAATCATCTGTCTACATCAGGCAAGCAAATTTTATTCCATATCACAGCCTATGATCTCACATGATCTAGCCCCTGCATACCTCTTTGGCTTCATCTGAAATCCCTTTCTCTTTCACTCCAGCCACACTGTCCTTTCTGTTCCTGAACATCTAAGCTTGTCCCCACCTTAAGGGCTTTGTACTTGCTGTTTTTTCTGTCCAGGATGCTCTTTTCCCCAAATCATGTTATTATTCAAGTCTCACCTTAAATGTAATGTTCCCCAGAGCGGTCTTCTCCTACCACCCTACCAAAGCAGCTTGCTCCCATCTTAGTCTTAGCAATTCTTTCTCTCATCACATTTTTTCACTTTTACTCATAGCTCTATGGCTAGCTGAAATTATCCTTTTATCTGTTTATATGTTCATTGTCTATCTCCTTTCTTCTAGAATATAAACCCCGTGAGGGAAGAGATTTTTATCTATCCTGCTTATGGCTGTATTCTCAGTCATTACATAAGATGATTCATGGACATAACAGGTACTCAGTAAACATCTGTTGGGTAAATGAATGAAATTCTCACTTTGCACTGACACTAAGCAGGCTTTCCAGAAGCGCCCAATCGCCAGATCTCCCTCTTCTGTCTTCTGGTACAAAAAAGTCTGGAGATATCTAAACCATACAGAGGCAGAAAGGTGCTACCGAAGCCAAATTTTATTTCCAAGCAGACATCATCTTTGAGTCCTAGTCATTGTGGTTAGAAGCAAGTGAGGTCAACCATTCAATCCAAGAAAGGTCAGAGGGAAAATAGTCACAGAAGACACTGAACAGATGTAAAGAGTTGACATCCAGAACCTTGGCTTTGCAATGATCCTTTATTGCATTGAATGAAGTTGGAAAAATCTGAGCCTGTCTAGATAAAGATGCTACTTCCATTGTCTAGGTTTGAATTAGAGCTGGGTAGATGAGCCATGTGGCGAAGATTAGGGTTCAGTGCCAAGGGCCCAATCTTTACTAAGCTGCGAGCACCTCATTGCTCCATAACCTCCACTTCATGGGCTAGGTGTTTGTCCTTTTGAAGTTGTGTGGGAGGAACTGGACTGAGTTGGCTTCTGTTTTCTCAGGAAACCATCTAGGGGACTGAGCTGGGGGATAAATCACCAAACTTCTGAGCATAGTTTTAACCACAATCCATAGTGTCTCTGTTGACTACAAGACATCCCAGACTGTGTCCCAAGACTGTTGGCTGGTGATCTGGCTGCCAGCATTCTCCATCTTTTGTCCCAGGAAGATAGGAAATGCTACTTCCTTTCTGGGAAGCAGATTTGGTGGGTTAGTTTAGACTAAACATCTGCAAATTGTTTATTTGATGACTATGTACTTAATTTCCTGCAGAGAACAGATTCATCTACTTTCGAAGATGGCCAGGATGGGGGAGGGGAAAGGGATATTTGTGGGCCAAAAATCTATGTCACTAGGAGAGCTTCCGTCCAGTGGAAGAGGCTTGGGAATCAATGGCTGGATACCCAGACTGAAGAAACCCAGACAAGATACCTTACATCCAGAAAAGGAATTTTAAATAACAGTTCGGGTTTCTCATGGAATCTAAGGAATGCTGCTGACATTAGCAGGCATTCATTTCTGTTTCTAGACTCATTTTTAAAATTTTAGATGAAAATTTTTCCTAAATCTTTTTACTGAAATATGAATATGGAAAGTGCATGTCATAAGCGCACAGCTCAATAAATTTTCACAAACTAAACACAGCAATGTAACCAGCACCAGATCAAGAAACAGAGCATTGCCAGCACCTCAGAAGCTCCCACTCCTCCACTCATCATTCCCCAAGGCTAGCCACAGTCCTGACATCTAACAGCACACATTAATTTTGTTTTTTATACTTTTATTCAGCATTCTACTTATGAGATTCATTAATGTCATCCATATGTCACAGTAATTCATTCATTCTTACCGCTGTGGAGTATTCCGTTCTGTGAATATACCACAATTTAGTTATTCAGGCTGCTAATGTTGGGCATTTGAGTTGTTTCCCATTTGGGACTATTTAAAATGGTGCTTCAGGAAACATTCCAGCACATATATCTTGGATGAAATCTGTATGTTGTGAATATACATGGAGTAGGGTTTCTGCGTTACATGGCAAGTGTGCGTTTGTAAGAAACTGCTGCTGTTTTCCAAAGTAGTTGTACCATTTTACATTTCAACTAGCAGTGAGTTCCAGTTGCTCCATATTTTTACCAACACTTGGTATTGTCTGTCCTCATTTGAGCAATTCTAGCGGGTACACAGTGGAATCTAAGCTCATTTTTACTGTACTTCTCCTTTACTCCTTTCTGTTGTCTCTTTCTGCAAATGGCCTTTCTCGGCTCTCCATCTCCACCTAGAAGAGACCATGACTTCACTCCCACTTCCTGAGAGGTCTTTCCAAAGACCAGTACAGTCACAAATAGAAATCTCTTAGTGCAATTCCAAAATAAGAGAAAGTATATCTGAGCCAATCATCTATAGCAAGGCTACATCATATTATATAAACAAGGTTCCTGGGATTGCACACCTGGTATCAAATGGATGCCTGATTCCCTGAAAAGTGGATGAGGAAGAAACCCCAAAAGGCATCCTTTTTATGACCCTTAGACCACCCAAACAAATGCCCTATGAGACAACTTCTCAACAAAAGAAGGAAAATTTCACTCAGTCACTTAACAAATATTTATTGAGCTTCTACTACGTGCCAGGCATTGTTTTTGGTGTTGAAATACAGCAATGAATAACAGTGACAAAGTCTCTCTCCCTTTTTCCTTTGTCTATTTCTGCATCAAGGGACTACACACAGTGCAAATACTTTAACGACAAGCACATTTTTAAAAGTGTGTGTAGGAGGCACCCTGAGATTCCTTAGGAACATGTCTTTATATTCTCCAACAAAATGCTGCCAGGTGATGTGCCAAGCTCATGTCAAGAGTATGCCTAGTGTAGTGGGTATATATTCAGGTGCATATAATCCTGGAATGGGAGCTTTACATATAAGGACTTACTCTAAAATTAATTTTTCAAGTACACTCAGTCCCTAGAGTGAGTAGGGCAAAGAGTTCTAAGTTATCAATAAAAAAAAAAAGTTATCAATGTTATGGTTAAATTGTAAGAATGGGAGCTGGTAGTAAGATTCAGGAATATAGTACAGCTGTTAGCTTTAGAAATACACAACGCTAAGGTACTATACCTAGTATTAGCTTTAGAAATACACAATGCTAAGGTACTAAACCTAGTACTATACCTAGTACCTTAGCGTTGTGTATTTCTATGAGAACTTGTCCAAAGACAGCAGTGGGTCTATAAGGAACTTGAGTTCAGTGTCGTGATCTGGTACTACTTTTCAAGAAGGCAGTTCGGCAACACGTATCAAGGTCCTTCACAACGTTCATATCTTTTAACATAATTTCACTTTTTGCAATCTAGAACAAGGAAATAATCCTTATGAGGAGAAATGACATCATACCCACCCACACTCTCTTTGGTTTCACTCCTCTTGACAGAGGTGTAACTAAGGTATCGCAAGTAGGACGTGTACCCTGAGTACTGCTTGAGGAAGGGCTCTAATGAGCAGTTTCTATTGGCCATCGAAGTTTCCGTTGCCAGCTGTGAGATCATTCAGCAATTTAAAACTAATTGCCATAGGCACTAATTTTTCTAGACAGGCCCCTACTCTTGGATGCTCAGATAGAGTCATTCTTGGCTAATTTGATGGCACTTATTACAAGTAGGCTAAAGACAAAAGATTAGAGCGCCTTAGGAAGTCAATTGAAAGAATATGCCTTTCTCATTGGAGTCTACCTTCTGTGTTTTTTTGGGAAAAAATTGTCAGCTGCTGTGATGAAGTGTGCTTTCCATTAGACCAACTGGGAGGAAGCTGGCTAAAGCTCTTTAGGTGGATAGGTTCAACTGGACTGTAAACATCCTGTCTTCCTCAGGGTCATAAGACCCTTCCAACCTCCCTTTGGAACCTTTCACTCAGGCATGACAAGTGTCTATTATCATCTGACTAAATCTGAGGCAGTAGATTTAAAAGACACAGAGACAGGGCTGGAAGGTGGAGTGTGGGTAAGTGTGAGAAACTGTTCACACAGAACACCCTTGTTCTCCAAACGGTATTGCCAATCATGCTACTTGATGGCTCCAGGGGCCTCAAATCATCCCCTGTGCTGCTTCTTCACAGCTTGACTAAAATATTTTTATGTCCAAATACATTTCTACTTCAATCTCTTAGCTCTCCTCCAACTTCCCAGGGAAGTGTGGAAATTCTTACTTGCTGCAGCACATAAAGTTTATCACAAGCTTCAAGGAGGTTTAAAGTTTTAGGGTCTCTTCCTAAAACTTTGTCACTTAAGTGTCCACACTGGTAGACCAGCATAACATTAGAGCTTAGGATTGACTGAGGTGAGTGTTCAATTAAAGAGAAACAAGCAGAAATATTGAGGACATTCAGAACTGTTGCCAGAGTCTCTATGCCTTTAATTAAATAAGGTTCTTGCCTCTCACTGGTCAAGAATGAGCACGTAAGGCACACCAGGAAAGCTTTATTGAAGAGGCTTGCAAGCAGAGGTAAGGAAGGCCTAGGCAATGCTTACCACCCGTCTCACAGAACGAAGGACTTGCACGGGCTTTTAAATACTTGAGTGTGAAAAAGATTCATGTTTATTCAGAGGCACAGGCGGGGTTTTCCGGTAACTAGCCAGTTTTGGGTGGGGATAGGCTACCGAAGGTGCACGCGCAGCTGCTTTCTAAGATGGCTCCTGTCCCACAGGCCTCTGGAATTCATAGTAGGACTTATGGGGTGTCATGCCTGTGCAGTCTCTCACTCTGAGTTGGATTCCCCAGCTGCGGCTGCTGCCCTTCACAGCCCCTGGTGAAAGGTCACACAGGGGTCACAGGTGGATGTTCGACGCATATCTCTGGGGCTCGTTTCATCTGGTTGCTTCTGAGAGACAACTTTAAAGAAGTTCGTGGGCTAGTTTATGATACCTGCCCCATTGTTCTGGGGAATGTCTTTGTTTCTGTGCCCTGGCCCATTTCCTGTTACTCTGTCACTTTGTTTATGTGAATTGCAGATTTGGGGGCCCCTCTGTTCTCTTAGATCTTTGGATCCAGAAGTACAAGGAATGACAAAACACTCTTGTTGACTCCAGTAAACAACCAGGAACTCATATCAAGAAAGGCATCTTGTCTCCCACCAGTACCCACAGGAGCTATATGGAAGACACCGGACATTCGTACATTGGACAGAGCTTTTAAAGCAGCCCTCTCATACTTCTTGGCAGCATTCTCTGGGCTCACCAGTGTGGTAATATGGCAGACAGGAGGGCCATCACAAAGCTATGCTGGTCAGGACTATATAACCCCTTCTGGAAGATCTCAGGTTGCTGCTAAGAATCAGAAAATAACTAAGTGATATGCTTCCTTCTTTCCGCACCCTGGCCAACTTCTCCATCTACCACAGAACTCACAACTTGAACATACACAACACCCTCCAGGGTTTATCCCCTAGGATGTTCTACCCCACAAATTTAACTCATATATGCTCTTTGCAGGCTTGTCAGTGAGTCACGAAAAATAGGGTTTGGAGAAAAGTATGTGGAGCTGCAACAGACTCTCAGAGTTGGAAGCAACAAATCTGTGAAAGTGCCTCAATAGTGTTGAGCACATAATAGGTACTCAATAAAAAAAAATTTTTTTTTTTTTTTTGGTCTATTCTTCTAGTTCACAATGTACCTGAGGTGTAAATCATTCTGGACAACTCTGCTAGAATCTTCTTTTCTTATAAGGATAATAAATACATTTCTCTGAGCCGTCAGTCAAGAACTGACTTGATGGCAACTGGTTACTGCTTAGATTCCTCTTATTATATTTACTCCTGGAGCCTTTACAGAACAACATTTATCTCTTTTTGCACGTAAAACATTCAAAACCAGCCATTTCGTTTCCTAAATATTCAATATAACGATCCCCAAGTTTTTAACCAATCTGTTTATGGCCTGATTTTGAGGCCTTCATCATCCTGTTTACTCCCTGTAAATACACTCTTGTCTTTCTCCCTCCTGAAAGGTAACCAGGAATTGAACACTATGCTGTGTGGGGAGGGGGTGGGGGGAAGGAGGCAGCAGCTAAGTCTTCACTAAAATACACTTTCTCCTTCTTCCATAGTAGTTGGGTGCATGGCTACTCAGCTAGAGATGACATTTCCCAGCCTCCCTTGCAGCTAGATATTGTCATGGAGCATAAGAGAATGAGCAGAAACATATATCCACTAGTGAATACCTGTTCCCATCAAGTTGATTCCAACTCATAGCGACCCTATAGGACAAAGTAGAACTGCCCATAGGGTTTCCAAGAAGCAGCTGGTGGATTGAAACTGCCAACCTTTTGGTTAGCAGCCAATCTCTTAATAACTATGGTTTAAAACCACTGTTGCTGAGTCGATTCCGACTCATAGCGACCCTAGAGGACAGAGTAGAACTACCCCATAGAGTTTCCAAGGAGCGCCTGGCGGATTCGAACTGCCGACCTTTTGGATGGCAGCCATAGCACTTAACCACTTAAACTATGGTTTAGCAGTCTCATTTTCTAGTCATCTCAGGAGTTTAGATATATTTCTGAACTCGTTTTAGAGTATCTACGAGATTTTCTATAATCTCTTCACCAGTTTGGATCTTAGTCTCTCAGTATTCCCATTCCAGAGTCTTAAGAAAAAGTCCAATTGGGCCAGCTCAGCCAACAGAGTCATAGGTCGGGTGTCCACTCTGGTTCAACCATCGGTGGCCAAGACGACAGAATCTTGAGATAAAACTATGACAGCCTAAATTCACGTCTTCGAGTGATGATGAGAAGCAATTTCAGATAAACGCACGGGGCTAAGCATGAACTCCTAGTCACATAGAGTTTCTGGAACTGCAAAGTCAAGGACCAGATCTTAGGTTACGCATCCATACCTAAGCACTGACAACTGAGGATCCAGTGTGCAAAACTGCCCTGCTCACTTGTGGTAAATCATTATAGTGGTGGCCTCCAGTGAACAAAACCTCCTGGTGTTTGCACCCTTGTGTAGCCCCCTCCCACACTGACTCTAGACTTGATCATGTGACTTGCTTTGGCCAATGAGACATTAGCAAAATGATGCCAGCAGAGGCTTGATTAGTGCTTGCATATTGGGGCTTGTCCTCTTGAAATATTCCTTCTTGGAAGCTAAATGCCATGGTATGAAGAAACTTGCGCTACATTGCCAAATGGTGAGAGGTATTAGAGGATGAGAGGCCATCTTAGATGTCCTAGTCCCAGCCGGGCTTCCAGCTAAATGTAGCCCATGAGTGACCTCAGCTACACCATGTGGAACAAAACCACTCAGTTGATACCAGTCAGTCCACAAAATCATGAAAAGTAATAAATTGCTGTTGTTTTAGGTCACAAAGATTTATGGTATTTTATAAAATAAATTCTTTAGATAACTGAACTTTTCTACATAACTGAAATACCTCCCCTCTCTAAAATCTCCTTGACTACAAAACCCATCTGGAAATCCAGGTGTCTGGCCCAGGACTCTTGGAGAAAATGTTCTGACAGTGGAAATGTAGCCAAAGGACCCTTGAAATGGGATCCTGAGATGTCTTCCTTTCCTCCTGTCTTCCTGAAAACAAATCCTGAAAAATAAAAAAGAAATCCTTAAACAAGGCATAAGAATGTTCCATAACTAGCCAGGTAAGACCAAGTTCTCAAACAGTGCCCCGCACTTCCCTGTTACATAATTTCTTTCCTCCTCAATAAATACATCAACATTAAGGAAAGGCTGTGACTCTTTCTAGTTCTCCTGAAACACCAAGAAAGAAAACTCTCATTGAATGTCTCCTGTTCTCTTGATCAGTTTCCTGTGAGGTGGCCCAATGTCTGGTGGGTTGTATGGCCTTAAAGCTAAAGAAAAAAAAAAATTCTGGTTAATGCCAGAGAGATTACCCAGAGAGATAAAATTCACCATCTCCTGAGGTCATTAAAAACAGTGGGTACGATGTCTCAGGAGTCCCTGGGTGGTGCAAACGATTAAGTGCTTGACTGCTAACTGAAAGACTGGCAGTTCAAACCCACTCAGAGGTACCTTGAAAGATAGGCCTGGTGATCTGCTTCAGAAAGGCCACAGTCTTGAAAACTCTGTGGAGAACAGTTTTACTCTGCATATATTGGGTCATCATGAGTCGCAGTTTCACACGACATCCCCATTACTTGGCCTAATAACATGTTTAGTGCTTCTTTTCTACCTCCTGGTTCCTTGCATAGTGCCTGGGTTCTTAAAAGCTTCCAAGTGGTCATCCAAGGCACAACAATTGGTCTCTATTCGCCTAGAGCAACAGAGGAAGAAGTAGAATAAGGAACAGGAGGAGATATGGAATGTGTTGCTAACTGCCTCCATGAATAACTGGTGGGGCAGTGGTTAAGAGCTCAGCTGCTAACCAAAAAGGTTGGCAGTTGAAATCTACCAGCCACTCCTTGGAAACCCTATGAGGCAGTTCTACTCTGTCCTACAGGGTTGCTATCAGTCAGAATAGACTTGAGGGCATCAGGGTTTTTTTTTTGGTTGCCATGAGACCATAAGAACTGGATGGTACCCAGCTACTATGACCAAACATTTTGAGCAAAAAGTCTATAGAAGAGTCCTGATCAAAACAGGGTAAATGCAGGAAAAAAAAAGTTACTGTCGAGTTGATTCCGACTCATAGTGACCCTATAGGACAGAGTAGAACTGCCCCATATGGTTTCCAAGGACCACCTGGTAGATTTGAACCACAGACCTTTTGGTTAGCAGCAAAGAATTTAAAATTTAAAATGCAGAAAAGAAATTAAAATTCTCAAGGAATCCAGAATTTCTGGGGCCATGGGGGCTGAATGAATCCCTGAAACTAATGCGCGGAGATAATCTTTAAACCTTAAACCAAAAAAAATCTCCTGAAGTCTTCCTAAAACTAAACAATAGTCTAGCTTAACTAGTAAAAAATGTCTGCTTTGAGCATTGTGCTCTTTGCAGGACTATATGGGATCAAAGTAACAACAGCAACTCAAAAGATTAGATAGGAACTTTAGGGGGCAGTGAGCTTATGTTAATGTGGGAGGAACAACTCAGAAACGAAAAGGAGAGTGAGAAGAGTTACATAACTCAAAGAATGTAATCAATGTTACTGAATTGTGGTGAATGGGTGTATGTTTTGCTGTACATATTCTCAAGAACAATATAAAATTTTAAAAATGATATTGTGGTCCCAAGAAGTATGGATGGGGCACAGTGACCATATCAGGCATTGTAGATCGGTGTTGTTATAGTCATTCTACTTTTGTAAAAACAAATACACCCTATGCAATAAAAAAAAAAAAAAACTTTACAGGGGGAAAAAAAAGAATGTAACCAATGTCATTAAGTAATATGTGTGAAACCTGTTGAATTGGAATCACCAAAAATATATTATTTAAAAAATAAATCTCTTTTGTTTTTAAGCACCAAAATTTGAGGTTATTACTACAGCAGAATCTAGCCCATCCTAGCTAACACCCTCTCCCTCCCATGATCTGTGCCATCTGTGCTTTCGAAGAGTAAACCTTATATCTCATCCAATGGACGGAAAACAACAGGCTCCATGTGCAAAAAGAAGGCTCCGCTGTTTTGTTTATTTCTTAATGAATTCAGGCTATTTCCCAATGATTAGTGCTTCACCTCTCCTGGAAACAATTTATCCTTTAAGTAATTTATTCTAGATTCTCACCTGAGGACCATATCAAGCTCTATAGTCTTCCTTCTTCCCCTTTCTGAAAAATATACTTCTCTGTCTCTAGTTTTCAGGCATCTCTCTCTTTAATTCCACAAGTCCTAAAAACATAAAAGGGTATTTAGAGGCTTCATTTTCAGGTTCTTACAACCCTAGGACACAATTCATTCAAGTCAAAAACAGAAAGTTTCTCTCTTTTAATCACCCCTTCTGGATTTCATTTCCCTCATTCGGTTACCTCTCACTATTTTAATTTAACCCAAAGGCTGACCGTTTATGAGCATGGCCAGCCAGAGGAATCCTTTTCTTCAGATGTCTCTTTCATGTCTTTCTACACTGGGCTAGTCTCACTGTCCCCTGTTATTCATCACTGCTTAACACTCATTCAACAAACATTTCCCAAGTGCCTACTATGTTTCCTTGGAAACTCGATGGGGCAGTTCTACTCTGTCCTACAGGGTCACTATGAGTCGGAAGCCACTCGACGGCAGTGGGTAGTGGAACTATGTTTTAAGAAAATGCTTGGTGTGGGATATGGTCTCTGCCCTCAAGGAAGTTACCTTAAAAAATGTCAAGTAGACACTAGACAAGTGGGTAAGAACCACAACACAAGGGGTCTGGAATGTCCTACATAAGTAGCATAAGAAAGTGCCTAAGAGCATAAACTAAAAACAGACAGTCCTGGGTTTAAATCTAGGTCTCAATTTCCGCATCTGTGCAACCAGGAAAGTAACAAAGGACTGTTCAAAGAATAAAATCAGACAACACAAGTGTAAAAATGACATGGCGGGGCATCTGACCTCGTCTAACTTCACATACGAGAAGGAGAATCAAAATCAACAGCCCATGCTGGTTCTTACAAGGCAGGAATCAGACATGCCTCCACCTTTCAACCTTTTTACCAATTATGACACCAACCGTCCCTTCCACGGCACTCTCTACTCCTCTGCTGGGTTTAATAATTTGTTGCAATGACCACAAAGAACTCACAGACAATACTCATAATTATGGAGTTTATTAGGGAAGTAACAGGTTACAATTCAGGTTCAGGAATGCTCAGGATACAGTTCTTTGATCAGGACAGCCTCTTCTCAGTGTCTTTGCAGGCACATCTTTCTCTGGCCCCTTGGCCTCTGCCCTATTCAGGTAAGTGTTACAAAGCTCTTTTAGCTCTGCCGATAAGTAGCCGGAGGCACTCCACTCTGCCAGTAAGCCTCCAGTCCAAAGGTGCTCAACTCTCTTGCTCTGTGGCTTGGGAAGCCCACTTCGCCGTCTCCTGCCAGTCTCCCGGTTCTGCTGCCTCTGCTGCCACCATTTCTCTGCGGCTGTTTCTCACCATCTCTGGTGTCACAGCTCTCTGTCTGTCTCCTGAATCTAGGAGGATCTCAGCACAAGGATCCCGGGTCCAAAGGATGCACTCCACTCTTGACTCTTCTTTCCTGGTGGTGTTGAAATCCTCTCTTCCCACCTCCGGGATGGCTCATTTTAAGCCTAGTCAGATGGAAAAACCGACCAATCCCCTCATTAGGGCTGCATACACCTATCTGCATGGTTGTACCCCCACAAGGTGCCATGCGCCTTATTTATATTATTAGCAAACTTGCCAATCCCTTTGGTGGGTCACAAGCACCTCATTTGCATAGTCTCACCCAGTCATTTGGTAGGAGTTACAAAGACCATGCTACAAGGGCCATATTTATTCACTGCACCACAATAAGTTATGCACTTAGCTATATTTAATGCCACTATTATCATGAAGGTGATGGCCAATAATTGAAAATTTAACCATGGGTGTGACTCTTCAAATTTGTATCTCAGAAATATTAAGAATTGAATACACTAACAAGAAAGAACAAAGAGTCAGCCTAAAGTCCAGAAAGGCAATTAAGAGGCTGATGCAGTAGTCAATGGTTCAAATAAGAACCTGAACCATAGCAGAAGGGATGAAAGCAGAGGAACGATTTCTAGGATATTAAGACAGAATTAACAGAACTTAGTAATCAAGTGACTATGGGAGGGTGATGGAAGGAGGAGTTAAGAACGACTTTTGAATTTATGACTTCTGGAACTGAGCAGATGATAGCACCATTCACCAACGAGGGAAACACAGAGAGTAACAGAATTTTCGAGGAAAGGAAGACGATAAATTTAATTTCAAGCACACGAAATCTGAAGATGCCATGAAACATTATAAGGGGGTAGTGGCGGTTCAGGGGTAGAATTCTTGCCCTCCATGCAGGAGACGCAGGTTTGATTCCAGGCCAATGCACCTCATGTGCAGCTACCGCCTGTCTGTCAGCGGAGGCTTGTGTGTTGCTATGATGCTGAATACGTTTCAGTGGAGCTTCCCGACTAAGACAGACTAGGAAGAAAAGCCTGCCGATCTGCAACTCATCATGGGGACAGGACGGCACAAGACCAGGCAGCATTTCATTCTGTTGTGGATGAGGTCTCCGTAAGTCAGGGTGGAATGCTAGCAACTTGACTCAATGGCCACTAACAACCATGACTAATGGCCTTTGAGCATCTTTTCATATGCTTATTGCCCATTTGGATAGTTCTTTAATGAAATGTCTAGTCAAGTCCTTTGCCCATTTTTTAACTGAGTTGTTCATCTTTTTGTTGTTGAGTTGTTGCTGTTGTTCTTGCTGTCAGCTGTTGTTGAGTCCGCCTCTGATTCATGGAGACCCCATGCACAACGGAATAAAATACTGCCTAGTCCTACACCACTCACATGATCGGCTGCAGAATGGACCGCTGTGATCCATGGGGTTTTCATTACCTGATTTTTCAGAAGATTGCCACCGGCCTTTCTTAGTTCATCTTAGTCTGGAAGCTCCACGGAAACCTATTCAGCGTCATATTCAGCAAATCTCCACTGACAGACAGGGGTCTCCCACAACGAGGTTGAGAATTTTACCACTGAGTCACCACAGATAAAACCCAAACCCGTTGCCATCAAGTTGATTCTGACTGACAACGATTCTATAGGACAAAGTAGAACTGCCCCACAGGGTTTCCAAAGAGTAAGTGGTGGATTCGAACGGCCGGCCTTTTGATTAGCAGCCTTAGCTCTTAACCACTGTGCCTTAATATATATTCTGGATATTACATGCTTCCCAAATATTTTCTCCCATTCTGTAGGTTGTTTCTTTACTTCCTTGATAAATTTCTCTGATGCACAGAAGCTTTTAATTTTGATGAAGTTCAATTTATCTATTTTATCTTTTAGTGTTCATGCTTTTGGTGTCATATGTAAGAATCCACTGTCAAAAACTAGGCCCTGAAGCATTATCCCTATTCTAAGAGTTTCATGGTTTTAGTTTTTACACTTAGTCATTGATCCATTTTGGTTTAATCTTTATATATGGTATGAGATATGAGTCAAACTTCAATCTTGTGGATAGAGAGATCCAACGGTCCCAGCATCTTTGTTGAAGAGACTGCTTTTTTCCCCCACTGAAGGGACTTGGCACCGTAGTTCAACACTAGTTGCCCACAGATACATGCGTTTATTTCTGGACTCCCAATTCTAGCCTGTTGCTCTATATCTCTATCTGTATATTGGTACCAGACTGTTTGGATTACTATAGCTTTATAGTACATTTTGAAATAGAAGTGTGAGTCCTCCTACTTTGTTGTTCTTTTTCAAGATTGCTTTGGCTATTGGGGGCTCTTTGCAATTCCATATGAATTTGAGGATTGGCTTTTTTACTTCTGCAATAAAGACTATTGGCATTTTGATAGGAATCATGTTGAATCTCTAAGTCACTTTGGGTAGTATTTCTATCTTAACAATATTAAGCCTTCCAATCCAAGAAGCGTCTTTCCCTTTATTCAGATCTTCTTTAATTTCTTTCAATGATGTTTTTCTACAGTTTTCAGCGTACACTGTTTTCACCTTTCTGGTTAAATTAATTCCTTGGTATTGTATTATTTAAGATATCATTGAAAATGGAATTGTTTTCTAAATTTCCTTGTCAGATTGTTCATTGCTTTTAGCTAGCAGCTGAGTCCTTAACCATTGCACCATCAGGACTCCTTAAGTCAAGGTAATCCTGATTAATTTTATACAGATAAAAAAAAAAATCTGTGAAGTCTCTTCTCTAAATTACCTTCAGTAAGGTTCTCATAAATGTTCCCCACAATTAACTTTCATAGTACCTACCAACAATTTACTCAAACACAGAGTTAGTTCATAGAAACAAATAAACTATTACTTCTATTTCTTTATGGTTGGGTAAATCTGTAGTGTTATCAGTAATTAAAATACTCCTATTGTACCCCCACTTGTACTTTGCAATCGCTTTCATTTAAGGTGTTTACTAAACCTAATCTTGTTTGTCTAATTAAGATTCCCATTAAGATAATGCTTAGGGTCACTATGAGCCAGAATCCAACAGTTTCAGACAATGCTTGTTCCACAATTATTTGCAGTTCACAGTTCAGTATTTTTTATTCATCATTTTCTGAAATTCTTTTCTTTTTCTTCCGGATATAATTATCCACTCATTTGCTCTGCAGGTAACACCTTCTTTAGCCATATGAAGTCAAAATGTAACCATCAATTTAAATTCCGTCATGTATTTTATACGTTAAAAGTATATTCAAGTCTTAAATGAAAGGCCAAAACTTTCCTTCAAAGCCCAATTCAATCGCCTCATCTGTGGCAGACTAGCCTAACAAGAGACACAAACTGACGTTCAACAATATCTGAGGGACAACTCTTAGGAGACTATCTGGTTTAAAAACGGTTGTTAAGAGGACCCTTCCATATGTACAGATTACTGAGTTCCTCAAAGAAGTTTGCTCATGTGGGTTGTATCTACTAATGTTTACTGTACTCCAAATTGAAACTCAACATTTTTTAAAACTATTTTTAAATTCATTTCATAATAAAATATCATTTACCTATTAACAGAAATAAATTTTCTATGAAAAGAATTACCTTCAAAAGAATTTTGTGAAAAGAGTAGCACAGTTTCACATTTTTAAAAAACTCTTTAATGTCTGAAAAGAAAAAAGTTGGTGTCTCATAGCCATTTCTTCATTTAATGTGTTGAAATAAACTGTCTTCATTCAAGAACATGCAGAAAATCTCTACTCACACAAAACAGCCTTTTCAGATTGTGGATATTCGTCTTTGATAGGACATCAAAACTTGACCAATAGAAAACATATTATACAGCTACAGCAATCAAAACGGTCTGGTACTAGTGTAACAATGGACACACGAATCAATGGGATAGAATTGAGAGTCCAGAAATAAATCCACACATCTGTGATCAACTGATTTTGGATAAGGGTGCTAACTAAGTTCCATTCGATACGGAAAGAAAAGTCTCCTCTATGAATGGTGTTAGGAAAATTGAATTTCCACATGCAGAAAAATGAAACAGGATCCATGCCTCACACCATATACAAAAACAAATTCAAAATGGAGTAAGAACCTAAATGTGAAAACTAAAGCCATAACATTGTTAGAAGAAAATGCAGAGGCAATGCTGTTGGGCCTAGTTTTGAACAATGGATTACCTAAACAATAACAAGAACACAAACAGCAAAAGGTAAAATAGATAAATGGGACCTCATAAAAATTAAAGGTTTCTGTTCATCAAAACACTTTACCAAAAAGTGAAAAGGCAAGCTATCGACTGGGAGAATATCTTCGGAAGCCATATATTTGAGAAGAATCTAAAACCCAAAATACATATAAAGTCTCAACAATCTAACAACAAAAAGACAACCCAATCAAAAAATGGGCAAAGGTCTTGAATAGACATTTCACCAAAAAAGACATTCAAATGGTCAACAAACGCATGAGAAGATACTCAACATCATTAGTCATCAAGAGATGCAAATCAAAATCGCAGTGAGGGTGCATTTCACTTCCGTCAGGTTGGTGGCATAATGGCTAATAGCTCAGCTGCTCACCAAAAGGTCAGCAGTTCGAATCCACCAATTGCTCCTTGGAAACCCTATGAGGTAGTTCTATTTTGTCCTATAGGGCTGCAATGAGTTGGAATCTACTCAAAGGCAACGGGTTTTTGTTTGTTTAGGTTGGCTTAAAAAAAAAAAACCAAAGTAACGAATATGGGCAGGGCAAGGATGTGGGGAAATTGGAACCTTTATCCATTGCTGGTGGAATGAAAAATGGTAGGACCACTGTGGAAAACAATGTAGCAGTTCCTCAAAACACCATCAGATAACCTGGCAATTCCACCCCTAGGCATATACCACAAAGACTTTAAAACAGAGACTCAAAGAGAGACTTGTACACCAATGTATATTGCAGCACTATTTAGAACAGCCAAAACAACTTAAATGCCCATCAACAGATGAATGTATAAACAAAAATGTGGTGCATACATACAATGGAATACCATTCAGTCAGTAAGAGAAATGAAGTCTTGATACATGCTTTAATATGGATGGAGCTTAAAGACATTATGCTGAGTGAAACAAGTCGATCATAAAAAGATAAATATTGTATGACCTCACTTATAGAAAAAGATAAGAAAAGGCAAAAGCATACAGACCAATGTTCCTTAGTGGCTACTGGGGCAGTAAGCAGGGGAAAAAAGAAGGTTACTGCTTATAAGGAACCAAG
Organism: Loxodonta africana; assembly: GCF_030014295.1. Classification (NCBI taxonomy): domain Eukaryota; kingdom Metazoa; phylum Chordata; class Mammalia; order Proboscidea; family Elephantidae; genus Loxodonta; species Loxodonta africana. The sequence continues at coordinate 22,465 of NW_026975269.1, read as the reverse complement.
GTTTGGGTTACGGAGATGGAAAAATTATATTCGTTAAAGTCAAGGTTACACAGCCAATTAATGAAACTGCTGTCATTAAGGTGCACACCTGTAAAAAGCTGAATTGGCAAAAGTTGTGCAACAGATATGTTTACAAAAGCAACAAAACAACGACAAAAAGAGAGGAGCTGCTAAGGCTGCTTCTGTACAACCAAATACCTCCTGGGATTTGGTTCCTTGGTTCAGAAGTTTAGGGTCATGGTTTCATGGGACATCCAAGTTAACTGGCCTAATACTCTGTTCAGTGCTTTTGTTCTACCTTCCTGTTTGCTGTGTAGTGGCTGGGGTCTTCAAAGCTTGCAATCTGCCATCCAAGGCACGACAACTGGTATATATTTGCCAGGAGAAAGAGAAGAAGGAGAGTCAGGCACAGGAGGTGGAAATGGAATGCATGGATAATTGCGTCCATGAACAACTCTCTCATTTGCCAGGCGACCAGAAGAACTGGATGGTGCCTGACTACCATTACTGAACATTTTGGTCCAAGATTCTACAGAAGAATTCTGATCAAAAGTGGGAAAAATGCAGAACACAACTTCAAATCTCAGAGACTCCAGACTTTGTGGAGCCATGGGGGATAGACAAACTTCTGAAATCACTACCCTAAGATAACCTTTAAACCTAAAACCAAAAATATCCCCTGAAGTCTTCTTAAAACCAAACAATAGCTTAACTAGTAAAGAAAGCCTTGAGCATTATGTTCTTTGAAGACTTATTTATGTGGGATCAAACTGACAACACGATTCAAAAGATTATGTAGGAGTCTTAGGGTTTATGCTTATGAGGGAGGATTATCTCAGAAAAGGAGGGTGAGAATGCTTACACAATTCAAAGAATGTAATCAGTGTCACTAAATTGTACACGCAGAAAGTGCTGAATTGGTATATATTTTGCTGCATATACTCTCAGCAACAACAACAACAAAAGACTATTTTAAAGAGGCAAGGAAAAAAAAGAAAACTATTTCATAGACAAAAACATCTAAAAGAATAAAATACCTAGGAATTAATTTAACCAGGGAGGACAAAGACTTTTAACTGAACAACATAAAACATCGCTGAAAGAAATTAAACACCTAAATAAATGAAAACACATTCCACATTCTTAATATTGTTAAAATGTCAATACTACTCAAACCAATCAACAGATTCAATGCAATCCTTACACAAATTCCAACAGTTTCTTGGCAGAAATGGGAAACTCAATCCTTGAATTCATATGAAACTGCAAGGGGCTCCGAATAGCCAAAGCAACCCTGAAAAATAAAAACAAAGAGGACTCAAACTTCTCTATTTCAAAAACTGGTATAAAGCTACAGTAATCAAAACAATTTGGTGCTGGTATAATGACAACTTTTTTTATTTTTTTTTTTATAATGACAAAGATATAAAGAAATTAAATAGAATTGGGAGTCCAGAAATAAATTCATTTTCTATGGTCAACTGATTTTTTTACAAGGTGCCAATTGCATTCAATTGGGGAATAGTTTTTAATAAATGGTGCTGAGCAAAAGAATGCAAAAGAATGACATTGGACCCATACCTCACACCATGTATGAAAATTAACTCAAAATAGATCAATGATCTAAATGTCAGAACTAAAAGCTTAAAATGCTAAGAATAAAACACGCTTTGGGATCCAGTTTCCGACAGTGGATTCTAAGATATAACACCAAAAGCATTAGTAACAAAAGATAAAACAGATAAATCCAGTTCTCCAAATGTAAAAACTTCCAAAGGATTTTATCAAGGAAGTTAAGAAAACCTACAGAATCCGAGAAAATATTTAGGAACCATGTATCTGATAAGGGTTTAGTACCCAGAATATTAAAAAAAAAAAAAAAAAACCCTACAACTTAACAAGAAAAAACAAACCACCAAATTTAAAAATGGGCAAAGGATTTGAACAGACATTTCTCTAAAGAACATACAAACAGTCAATAAGCACATAAAAAGATGCTCAACACAAGGGAGAATAAAGGAAACCAAAGACACAAGGGAAAGATTAACTCAAAGAACTAATGGAACACAACTACCACAGCCTCCACCAGACTGAGTCCAGCACAACTAGATGGTGCCCGGCTACCATCACCAACTGCTCTGACAGGGATCACAACAGAGGGTTCCAGACAGAGTTGGAGAGAAATGCAGAACAAAATTCTAACTCACAAAAAAAGACCAGACTTATTGGTCTGACAGAGACTGGAGAAACCCCTAGAGTATGGCCGCAGACACACTTTTAGCTCAGTAATGAAGTCATCATTCCTGAGGTTCACCCATCAGCCAAAGATTAAACAAGCCCATAAAACAAAAGGAGACTTAACAGGGCACACCACTCCAGGGGCAAGGACAAGAAGGCAGCAGGGGACAGGAAAGCTGGTAATGGGGAACCCAAGACTGAGAAGGGGAGAGTGTTGACATGTCGTGGGGTTGGCAACCAATGTCACAGAACAGTATGTGTATTAAATGTTAAATGAGAAACTAGTTTGCTCTGTAAATCTTCACCTAAAGTACAATAAACAAAAAAATAATTTAACTTAAGGGAAAAAAAGATGCTTGACACGTCATTAATCATTAGGGAAACGCAAATCAAAACCACAATACCACTTCACTCTCACTAGGATAACTATTACCAGAAAAATGGAAGATAAGAAGTATTGGCAAGGATATGGAAAAATTGGAACCCTAATCAATTGTTGGTGGGAATGTAAAATGGTGTAGTTGCTGTGGAAAAGTTTGGTGGTTCCTCATAAAGTTAAACAGAATTACCATATGACTCCGCCGTTGCACTGTTAGGTATATACCTACCCAAAAGACTTGAAAGCAGGGTGTGATCATTATGGTTGTGTTTCAAATTGATTGGGCCGTGACTTTCAGTGGTTTGGCAGTCGTATAATGATGTAATCACTTCCATGATAAGATCTGATGTAATGTAATCATCTCAATGATGGGATCTGCTGTGAGTCCCCAATCAGTTGAAAGGGAGTTTCCTTGGGGGTGTGGCCTGCAACCAATATAGGTAGACTTTCTGGCAAGGCTCATGGACTTTTGCTCATTCTGGACTTTGCAGCTGGCTCCTGTTTGTCTGACCTCCAGTTATTGGGACTTGAGCTAGCAGCTTACCTGCCGTCTTGCCTGCCCATTTTGGGTTCCCCAGCCCTGCCGCTATGTGATTCATGAGAAGTCTCCAGCCTAATCCACGGATTTAGGATGTTCCAGCCTCTACGACCACATCAGCCATTTCCTTCACACAAATCTCTCTCTATATGTACTTATCCGCTTTACTGGATTTGCTTCTCTAGAACACCCAGCCTAAGACTCAGGGTCTTAGTTTCCTGCTTACCAATGTTCACTGGAGTATTATTATTGTTGTTGTTGTTGTTAGATGCCATCGAGTTGGTTCCAACTAATGGTGACCCTATGGAAAACAAAACGAAAAATTGTGTAGTCCTGTGCCATTCTAACAATTGTTGCTATGTTTGAGCCCATTGTTGCAGCCACTGTGTCAATCCACCTCGTTGAGGGTCTTCCTCTCTTTCACTGACCCTCCATCCACCTTACCAAGCGTGATGTCCTTCTCCAGGGACTGATCCTTCCTGATAACATATCCAAAGCATGAGAGAAGTCTTGCCATCCTTGCTTCCAAGGAGAACTCTGGTTGTACTTCTTCCATGAGAGATTTGTTCATTCCTCTGGCAGTCCATGGTATACTCAATATTCTTCGCCAACACCATTAATTCAAAGGCATTGATTCTTCTTCAGTCTTCCATATTCACTGTTCAGCTCTCGCATGCAGATGCAATTTAAAACACCATGGCTTGGGTCAGACCCACCTTAGTCTATAAGGTGACATCTTTGCATTTTAACACTTTAAAAAGGTCTTTTGCAGCAGATTTACTCAATGTGTCCTTTGATTTCCTGACTGCTGCTTCCATGCGTGTTGATTATGGATCAAGTAAAATGAAATCCTTGACAACTTCAATTGTTTCTCTGTTTATGATGATGCTGCTTACTGGCCCAGTTGTGAGGATTTTTGTTTTCTTTATGTTGAGGTATAATCCATACTGAAGACTGTAGTCTTTGATCTTCATCAATAAGTGCTTCAAGTCTTCTTCACTTTCGGCAAGCAAGGTTTTGTCATTTGCATATTGCAGGTTGTTTAACGAGTCTTCCTCCAATCCTGTTGCCTCATTCTTCTTAATATAGTCCATCTTTTTGGATTATTTCCTCAGCATACAGATTGAATAAATATGGTGAAAGCATACAACCCTGACACACACCTTTCCTGACTTTGAACAACGCAGTATCCCCTTGTTCAGTTCCAACGACTGCCTCTTTATCTATGTACGGACTCCTCATAAGCACAATTAAGTGTTCTGGAATCCCCATTCTTGGCAATCATCCATAATTTGTTATAATCCGCACAGTCAAATGCCTCTGCTCAGTGAATGTAAAACAGAGGTAAACATCTTTCTGGTTATCTCTGACTTCAACCAAGATTCATCTGCCATCAGCAATGATATCCCTCTTTCCACCTCGTCTTCGGGATCTGGCTTGAATTTCTGGCAGTTCCCTGTTGATATACTGCTGCAGCTCATTCTAAATGATTTTCAGCAAAATTTTACTTGCGTGTGATATTAATAATACTGTTGCATAATTTCTGCATTCAGTTGGATCACCTTTATTTGGAATGAGCACAAATACCGATCTCTTCCAGTTGGCTGGCCAAGAAGCTGTCTTCCAAAATTTCTTGGCATAGACAAGTGAGCACTTGCAGCACTGCATCTGTTTGTTGAAACATCTCAACTGGTAGTCCATCAATTCCTGGAGCCTTGTTTTTCTGCCAATACCTTCAGTGCAGCTTGAGCCTCTTCCTTCAGTACCATCGGTTCTGTTGACCAATTCTTTTTGGTACAGTGACTCTGTGTATTCCTTCCATTGTCTTTTGATGCTTCCTGTGTTACCTAATATGTTCCTTGTAGAAGAAGCCTTCAATATGGCATCTCCAGGCTTGAATTTTTTCTTCAGATCTTTCAGCTTGAGAAACATCCAGCATGTTCTTCCCTTTTGGTTTCCTAACTCCAGGTTACTTTACTTTGTCTTCTGGAGCCACCCTTTGAAATCTTCTGTTCGGCTCTTTTACTTCATCACTTCTTCCATTTGCTTTAGATACCTGATGTTCAAGAGCAAGTTTCAGAGTCTCTTTTAACATCCATTTTGGTCTTTTCTTTCTTTCTTGTTGTTTTAATGACCTCTTGCTTTCTTCACGTATGATGTCCTTGATGTCATTCCACAGCTTGTCTGGTCATTAGTGTTCAACGTGTCAAATCTATTCTTGAGATGGTCTCTAAATTCAGGTGGGATATATTCAAGCCTGTACTTTGGCTCTCTTGGACTTGTTCTTATTTTCTTCAGCTTCAACTTGAACTTATATATGAACAGTTGATGGTCTGTTCTGCAGTCAGCCCTTGGTCTTGTTCTGACTGATGATACTGAGCTTCTCCATCATCTCTTTACACAGATGTAGTTGATTTGATTCCTGTGTATTCCATCTGGTGAGGCCCGGGTGTATAATCGCCACTTATGTTATTCAAAAAAGATACTTGCAATGAAGAAGTCATTGGTCTCGCAAAATTCTATCCTGCCATCTCCAGCATCGTTTCTATCACCGAGGCCATATTTTCCAACAACCAATCCTTCTTTGTTTCCACCTTTTGCATTCCAATCACCAGTAATTATCGATGCATCCTGATTGCATGTTCAATCAATTGGAGACTGCAGAAGTTGGTAAAAAAATCTTTAATTTCTTCGTCTTTGACCTTAGTGGTTGGTGCGTAAATTTGAAAAGTAGGTCACGTTAACTGATCTTCCTTGCAGGCGTATGGATATTACCCTATCACCCACAGCACTGTACTTCAGGATAGATCCTGAAATGTTTTTTGATGATGAATGCAATGCTATTCCTCTTCAGGTTGTTGCTGCTGGCATAGCAGACCATATGACTGTCCGATTCAAAATGGCCAATACCAGTCCTTTTCAGCTCACTAATGCCTAGGACATTGATGCTTATGTGTTCTATTTTGTTTTTTATGATTTCCAGTTTTCCTAGATTCATACTTTGTACATTCCAGGTTCCAATTATTAATGGATGTTCGCAGCTGTTTCTTCTCATTTTGAGTCGTGCCACATCAGGAAATGAAGGTTCTAAAAGCTTGACTCGATCCACATCATCAAGTTAACTCTACTCTGAGGAGGCAGCTCATCTTCTGGGACAGTCTCTGACAATGTTCCACTGCTATCCATAAGGTTTTCACTGGCTAATTCTTTTCAGAAATAGACCACTACGTCCTTCTTCCTAGTCTCTCTCAGTCTGGAAGCTCCACTAAAACCTGCCTGCCATGGGTGACCCTGTTGGTATCTGAATACCAGTGGCAGAGCTTCCAGCATGACAGCAACATGCAAGCCCCCACAGTACGACAAAATGACAGACACGTGGGGGAAGCAGTATTAACAACTGCCAAAAAGTGGAAACAACCTAAGTATCCATCAACAGATGAATGGATAAAATGTGGGAAATCCATACAATGCAGTAATTCAGCCATGAAGAAATATGAAGTTCTGATACATGTTAAAACATGGATGAACCTTGAAAAGATTATACTGAGTGAACTAAGTCAGACACTACTGGACAATATTGTATGACCCACCTATATAAAATACCTAGAACAGGCAAATGCATAGAGATCAATGTTTATTAGAGCTTACTAAGGGCAGGTGGGAGGGGAAAATGGAAAGTTATTCCTTAAGGAGTATGGAGTTTCTGTTAAGGATGATAACAAAAAAAATTGGAAATGGATAGGGATGACAACTGCACAGTACGGTGAATGTAATAAATGTCACTGAATTGTACACATACAAATGGTTGAAATGCCAAATGTTTTGTTATACGTATTTTACCACACACACATACAAAATCCATTTGTCTAACGTGCTCTTTGAATGGGATCTTTACCTACGTGTGATTTCGTAACGCCATCTGGAAAATGTTGGTTTACCGAGTTATTCAGTTCTTCCAAATGTTGACACAGTTCATTATATAATATCACTATTACTATCATTATTACCACAAATATCTTTACTAGAATGCTATCAAGCTCAAGGTGGCCCATACAGATTTCCCCAAATTCTAATTTTTGCCTGAAAGCTCCAATTTTATTAGTAACAAGTTCATTTTGTTCATTTTCAAAGAAATGTTTGTCAAATACCCAAGTCTGAATAACCATGGTTTTTCAGTTGTTCTTTCAATTAAAGAAGATATTACATGAAAATGGGGAGGAGGGTAGCTGAGCTAGCAACTCAATCACACAAATTCTTTTCCTCTGCAGCACATACCCATTTTATCACACAGATACTCTAGAGCCAAGTAGAGTAAAATTTAATTTGTACTGAAAAAGAATCTGAAGGAAAAATGAGGTTTTTTTTTTAACTGTATGACGTGAAGTATTCATGACAGAGAAGAATACACACTACTAGACAATTCAGTGCCAATGCCTTGATTTCCTGCTAAGGTATCAGCTGTTTTACTCAGCATTGCTTTTGTATCTTTCATCCAAACATCAAAGAGAAAAGGGCATATAATATTTTAGTATTAATATGAACAGGTTTTACTCCTAAGGGTTCAAGGACTACACTTTGAAAACTACTGACTTACATATACAAACAAGTCTTTAAAATGTAAGATATGTGCATATTTAAATTAAAACTAAAAAGCCTATTGCCAGTGGAGACCATTTCGACTCATAGTGACCCTGTAAGATAGAGTAAAACTGTCCCATCAGGTTTTCAAGGCTGTAGTCTTTTTTTTTTTAGTCTTTACAGAAGCAGACCAGCACATCCTTCTCCCACGCAGCAGCTGGATTTGAACTGCTGACCTCTTGGTTAGCAGCTGATCACTTAACCACTGACCACAAGGGATCTAAAATGTCTCCAGACGTCGAAATGTCCCCCAGAAGCAAAATCCTATCCTACCCAACATTGAGAAGTAGTGTTTTGAAGGAAAACCATCTAGGAAGTCTAACCTTGACTGTTTTTTTTTTTAACAACAACAACAAAAAAGGAATAAACTCAATTTTAGGTCTATCTTCCCACCTTTCCTAAACTTAATTATTTGATGATGGAATGCAACTGTCCATTCTGAGTGCCACCTACAAACAACACCTGAATAACATTACCAAATTAAACTTTTCCTACTAGGGAAATGAGATTACCAATTTCAGGAGTGATATCTTCTATATCTCACGCAGATTAGAGAGGGAAGATAGACCAAGGTTTCTCAACCATGGGAGTGCACATCAAAATAACCTGAGGTGCTTTTTTAATATATGTCAGGATACCATCTAAGCCACACCAGATCAGAATTCATTCAGCAATGACTTGAGTGTCCACTATACACAAAGCACTATAATAGGTGATAGGGATTGTCTCAGATATCTAGTGCTGCCGTAACAGAAATACCACAAGCACACGGGTTTAACAAAAAGAAATTCATTCTCTCACTGTCTAGTAGGCTAAAAGTCTAAATTCAGGGCGCTAGATCCAGAGGAAGGCTTTCTCTCTCTGTCAGCTCTGGAGGAAGGTCCTTGTCATCAGTCTTTCCCTGGTCTGGGAGCATCTCACACAGGAACCTTGGGTCCAAAGGACAAGCTCTGCTCCTGGCACTGCTTTCTTGGTGGTAGGAGGTCCCCAACTCTCTGCTTACTTCCCTTTCATCTCTTCAGAGATAAAAGGTGGTGCAGGCCACATCCCTGGGGAACTTCCTTTATACTGGATCAGGGATGTGACCTGGTAAGGGTGTTAAAATCCCACCCTAATCCTCTTTAACATAAAATTACAATCACAAAATGGAGGACAACCACACAATACTGGAATCATGGCCTAACCAAGTAAACACATACATTTTTGAGGGGGACATAATTCAATCCATGACAGGGATACAGCAATACATAAAAGACACATGGTCCCTGTCCTCTTAAAGTTCACACTCCAGTACAGGGAGACACCATAAACATGTAGACAAATAAACAGGATTACCTCAGTCTATTAAAAAAACAAAACATAAGGGAAAGTTTAGTCTAAAGGACGAATGGACCACAACTACCACAATCTCTGCCAGGCTGAGCCCAGAACAACTAGATGGTGCCCGGCTTCCACCACCAACTGCTCTGATAGGAATCACAATACAGGGTCCTTGGACAGAGCAGGAGAAAAATGTAGAACAAAATTCAAATTCAAACACACAAAAAAACACCAGACTTGCTGGTCTGACAGAACCTTGAGAAACCACAAGCCTATGGCCCCTGGATACCCTTTTAACTCGGTACAAAAGTACTCCAGAGGCTCCCTCTTAGGCCAAAGATGAGACAGGTCTATATGGCAGACGATAACACACCTGAGGAACTGGCTCCATAATTTAATCATGTTTATGAGACTAAATGAACACACCAGCCCAAAAGCAAAGATAAAGAAAGCAGGAAGGGACAGGCAAGTGAACAAATGGAAACAGGGAACCCGGCGTGAAGGGGAGAGTGTCGACACATCAAAGGGTTGGCACCCAATGTCCTAAAACAATTTGTCTATTAATTCTTTGATGAGAAACTAATTTGCTCTGTAAACTTTCACCTAAAACATAACTAAAAAAAAAAAGGCAAATAGAAAAAACTATAATGGGACCAATTTCACTACATTCTCACCAATATCAGTAAAGATATTATCAAAGTACTCAATGTTCTAAGTGAAAGTTGTATTTTTGTATTTAGAAAGGCCATCATGTCCATACATTCAAAATTACTTGTTCTATGTTTGGTGGTGGGCAAAACTATGGCTCCTACTCTTTGGGAAATTTTAAGCTCAAGACTAAATAGGTAAATTCTCTCACCGTTTCAATTTTAACTTATATCAGTTCAATGAAAACAATGTTAAATTCCTGAAAAAAGTAGAATTTAATAGTTTTATGCATAAGGGGGGAAAAGAGCACCTGTATTCCCGAAGGCAACTTTGGGCAATAACTAAGGGTGATTCAAAGCAAGGTATTCCCCAGAAATTACTCGAAAGAAAAAAGCATCCCTTGGCAAGCTGACAATCACAAGGATTGTTTACAAAGGAATCAGGCAGGATTCTGCATTTTGTACTTCTGTGAAGAACTGGTAGCAAAAACTTGAAGGCAGTCAATTTACTGCTCTTAAATTTCTTCTAAGAAGCAAGTACAAAGCCTCTTACCTAGCCTACCTATGGTTTAAAACAAACAAACAAAAAAGCTGTGGGTTCCAATTAAGTAAAAGGCCAAACATTTCCCTGTTATGTCAACTACTAAAAGGCACTGCTATTATCAGCCCAGCCTTCCTTGAACAGTCAAAAATAAATAAGATGCCAGAGGATGTTTAGGCTTTCAGTACACACTCCGCTCTATATACACAAACAATAAGCAATCTGTTCAGCCTGTAACAAACCAAAACACCAGTTGCTGTCCAGTCAATTCCAACTCATGGCAACCCCACGTATGTCAGAGCAGAGCTGTGCTCCACAGGGTTATTGACGGCTTTTTTTTGGTAAGAAGATTGTCAGGCCTTTCTTCCAAAGCACCTCTGGGTGGACTCCAACCTCCAATCTTTCCGTTAGGAGCTGAGCACGTTAACCATTTGCACCAGCCGGGGTCTCCTTTAATAGTGGTTTTCTCAAACTGTTGCTGCACAAACCACACAGAGAGCTCTCATGATTCCCTCTCCATATACTATACATCACTCTGTCAGGAATTTGTAAATATTTCATGCTTGCAAGGAAGTAGCTTCTTGGATACAAACAGCTTTTAACTGCCCAAAAGAATGAAGGACCAATTCCAGAGAAAAAGGCAGATTCACCTTCCTCTTTGAACCTGTGATTTGTCACTGCCATCTCTAAGCATTCAGAGCCCAGTCTTTGCAAAGTCGGTTCCTAAAGGCTCAAATTGAACGACAAAACTCTAAATAAACATTTCCAATGGCTACCACCCCATAGCTGTAAGAATAAATTTCAAGCCCCTTAGTTTAGAATTGCCCCTATATACTCTTCCTCCCCTAGTCTCAGCTCCTGCCATCCCTCCTCAGTCCTCATCAACTAACACCATGTATAAAATCATCAGGCACATAATCCCCAGCTGACAAGATGGGAGGATAAAGATGAAAGTCAGAGACTGTCTCTGCGCTGCGCCACAGGGCCCTCTCCCAGACCTTGTCTGAAGTCTTTCTTTGCTTGTATTCTTTCTTATTATAACAAATGGGTAAATGTAGGTACAAGTAAAGGAGCCCTAGTGGCACAATGGTTAAGCTCTCTGCTGCTAACCACTGGTTTGAGCCCACCTAGTGGTTCCGCAGGAGAAAAGACCTGGCAATCTGCTCCCGTAAAGATTATGGCCTAGGAAACCCTATAGGGCAGTTATACTCTGTCAAAAGGGTTGCTCTGAGTTGGAATCAACTCAACAGCGCGCAACAACAACAAATTAAAAAGTTTTTGTAAATTTTATAAGCAGTTATAGAGAATTAGCAAACCCAGGGGGCAATAAGCCAGCAGGGGCTAGCAGGACAGAGATTTGTGAAGACCCAGATCTGGGCGGCTGGGTGACAGAGAAAGGCTGCACAGGCTAGTCCCAGGGGACGAGAGAGAGAAAGAGAGAGGGACCAGCTGGTCTGAAGTGATGGGAGTTGTGCAGACTTCTGAGCCTACGGCTGGTACCCAATGACCTGGCCCTAGATGGCCAGGGATGAGGTCTAGTTTAACTCTGGGTGGTCAGGGTAAGAGAGACAAAGTGCCATGTAAGTGGTGACAAGGAAATGACAAAGGTGAGGTTTGCCCACCTTCCCCTTTAGCAGTGCATACGCTTTGAAAAACACTGCTCTAACCAGGACTGTGCAAATCAAAAGGTCAAGGCTTCTCCAGAGGTCAGTCTGTGGCCAAACTGAACCGAGCAACTAAGTGAAGTAGGCTTAATACAGCAAAGCTCAGGTTCACTGGAAGAACCAAGAATGAAAGAAGCTGTGGTCAGAGAAAAGAAATTTCAAGTTCAGAACTGCGGCTCCAAGGAGCAAAGAGAGGCAGAAGGTGAGCAGGTAAGGAGTTCATTTGACATTAATTCAATCTGTAAGCCTTAAAAAAAAAAAATTAATTGAATCTGTAAGCCTTAGAAGGTGAAATATTGTCAGTAAGGAGAAATACAAACGAGTTAATTACGAACATTTAAAAAGCAACAGTTCAACAGCCAATACATGGGTGGTTCTAAAGCCAATAACTTACCAAACCTGAAACTTGAGACTGTTGAGTCGATTCCAACTCATAACAACCCAACAGGACAGAGCAGAACTGCCCCACAGCGTTTCCAAGGAGTGGCTGGTAGATTCAAACTGCTGACCTTTCGGTTAGCAGCTGGGTTCTTAAACACTATGGCACCAGGACTCCAAGTAATTCATGAGAACATGCAAAATAGTCTCTGTGGTGATCAACTGTAACAGTCAAACCGTCAGAGCACCTAAATTTAAGTGAAGGTGATATACAGAAATTCAGTTTTATGATAAAAGATAAGCTAAAAGATAACTTATTCTATTAAAGGACTTCATATTTTAAATCATTTACAGTAAGTTTCTTTAAAATAACAAGTTCATCCATTGTTAAGTGAGTAGATTCGCCATTACTGAACATATACACAATCACATGGAAACATTTCTATAGGACATACAGCCCATATTTCATTTCCCCCCTTGACTAGCTTCTCTATTAGCAAATACTCTAACCAGGTTCTCTCTCACTGTCCCCGCTACAAGATCACATGAGAATGTCTGCAAGGTTACATAGCTCCTTGGCCTCATTTACTCAAGTCTCTTGATCCCAGACATCTTCCCTATTTGAATCCTGCAGGCTCTCACAGACACGCTAGTTTCTAACTACTTGCTCGTACCTCGGATTAGGCTACTTATCTGTCTTGCCTAACTAATATTACACTTGCTACTCTGATCTAGTCACCTGGTTTCAACCCTACTGACGCTGCAGTTGCTTACATATCCTTTAAAAGCCAACTGTTGTTAACAAACAAGTCCAACAAACTCCAAGAACATGGCACGCCTATTTCTCCAGGTTGTGGCTCTCACTTGCTCAGCCTTTTATAGTTCTCCTGGGAACACTTTCCACACGCTGGTAACGATCCAGTTTGACACTGCAACCACACACTGCCTAGCGTGTAAGCTTTCAAAACTGGGGGAAATCCCTAAGTATTTAGAGAACTATGCAATATAGAAACCTCTTGTTTATTCATACACAAATGCACCCATCTATACACACACATGCATACACACACACACACACACACAGCTACTAACCTTAAGGGTGGAGGTTCGGACCCACCCAGTGGCACTACGAAAGAAAAACCTGGTGATCTGCTTCCATAAAGACTACATCCAAGAAAATCCTACAGGGTGCAGTTCTACTCTACACACATGGAGTCGTCATGTCAGAATCAACTGGACAGCCATGGGTTTGGCAAGACAGATAGATCTTTCCAAGTCCTGTTTGATTAATTGTGTGATTTTACCCTATGGAACTTACACAGATTTCGCATACCATGTTTATGAAGAAAGTAGGTTCTTTCTGACTTTCACCATTCCCAATCCAAAATTTCCCTGCAAAGGAAGAGGGAAAGAGTAAATATCATCAATAAGGTTTTCTTTACATTTTTTTCTTTGTTAATTGCAGGCAACATTTAACAATATAATCTGCATCAAGACTAAAATTTATAGTTCTCTTAAATAATTTTCTTAGTGATGGAGATTAAGAAAAGGCACATGTTCGGCACACCCCACAGAACACAAATCTACCAAACATGTCCTTGTGGTTTTCGATCTTCTAAAGGGAATCCACCAGGCGCTCCTTGGAAACTCTGTCCTATAAGGTCACTAGGAGTTGGAATCGATTCAATGGAAGCAGGTTTGTTTTTTTTTTCGTTTAAAGGGATATTTTAAAGAGGTTATGTATGACTCCTGTCCACAAGTATAAAAGAGAACAATATTGCAAAAGGGATATAAACATCGAGAAGGACTCCACCCACTCCACCTTGGGTTCAATTAGCCACTTCTCCCTTGGCGCTCCAAAGTACAGGTAAGACACTTGCCCTTATCTGAGTCCACCTTATTCCATACCAGAAGGCAGACTCTTTGTTTTATATATAGATGTATCTCCAGCATCAAAGACCAGGAGGCAGTAAGCATGCAAATGTTTGTCATTTAATAAAATTATCAGGATGTTAACAAAACCATTTCCATTAAAATTATTACAGAAAAAAAAAAACACAATATTTACCTACAGTCCCTGTAAGTCAACAACTGAAGACTATTGTCATCAGGTGCCATCGAGTTAGTTCCAACTCACAGCGACCCTATGTACAACAGAATGAAATACTGTCCAGTAACCATGCCATCCTCACAACCCTTGCTATGTTTAAGCCCACTGTTGTATCCACTGTGTCTATCGATCTTGTTGAGGGTCTTCTTTTTTGCTGACACTCTACTTTACCAAGCATGATATCCTTCTCTAGGGACTGGTCCTTCCTGATAACATGCCAGAAGTACACGATCTCACCATCCTCGCTTCTAGGGAGCATTCTGGCTGCTACTTCTTCCAAGACATATTTGTCTGCTCTTCTGTCAGTTCACAGTATATTAAATATTCTTCGTCAACACCGTACTTCAAAGGCATCAATTCTTTCTCAGCCTTCCTTATTCATTGTCCAGTTTTCACATGTATATGAGGCAACTGAAAATACCATGGCTTGGGTCAGGTGCACCTTAGTCCCCAAAGTGACATCTTTGTTTTTTAATAATTTAAAGAGGTCTTTGCAGCAGATTTGCCTAATGCAATATGTTGTTTGAAACTGAAGACTACCCTACCATATAAATGAGTTTAAAAATACAAATGGCATAGACAAAGGGCCATGGTTCCCAAACTCTGATCCTTTAATAGTAATCTAAGAAACCATACTGGCTAATGTAACAATGGATGGTATAATATGTAAATTCCAAAACTGTGGCATAACACAATAGTTTATTTTTAATCCCTGCATACAGAAAGACCAAAATCAGTGTTAATGATCAGTTTGAGGAGGGTGGAGACGACGCAGGCTGACAGATGCTCAGCTCTATTTGACCCCTCGTTTCCAATGTTGCTCTATCATACATACATACACAACTGCCAGACAGCAGGTGGGGAAGAGAGAGGATCGATCAAGGGGGCTTCGTATTTGCAGTGGATAAAGTGACACTCAACACTTCTGCTTAATTTCCTATGGAAAGATCCCAATCATATGGCCATCCCCAACAGCAAAGGGACTAGTAAATATAGGTTAGCTGGCATCAGGGATAAAAAGAAACAAGCTTGGTAAAGAGCAAGTCTTTATCACAGAAGTTTTTAAAAAATACAGATTCTAAGGTATCATCCCAGGTAATTCTCATTCAGTAGGTCTACCAGGACCCAAAGAACCTGCATTTAATCTCACCAAGTGACTCTGATATATGTCCAAGTTAGGAAACACTGGCTTAGGTAGTAAAGACCATGAGGCAAATGGGAAAAGCAAAACAAAAAAATTTCATGTTAAAGTTTAAAACAATGTACTAGATAAAAGGAAAACTAGAGGATAACGAAAAATTGAGCTAATTCTTACCTACTTTGGCCTGTAACAGCAGCCTCTCGTAGCTTTCTTCCTACCTCTTGTAGCTTCATTTCAGGTTTCCTTTCCTCTATTCATCCTATAGTCTCCATTACACTCTCATTGACCACGAGCTCTGCTCATTCCTTGAGTGACCTCATTCACATTAATTATCACCTAAAACATTTTTCTCTGAATCCAGCCTCACATTTAACTGCCTAGGATTCCCAAGGTGGTGCAGACGCTGAAAACACTCGAATACTAACCGAAAGGTTGACAGTTTGAACTCACCCAGATGTGCCTTGGATGACAGGCCTGATGACCGGCTTATGAAGGATAACAGCCTTGAAAACCCAGTTCTACTTTGTACACATGGAGTCGCCATGAGTCGGAATCAACTTGATGGCAACTAACAACAACTATAACACTTCTCCAATGTAGATGTCCTGCTAGTACCCCAACATATCCAAATATGAATTCATCTTCCTGCCAAACCAGTTCCCTCTGTTTGTTCCCTAACCACCTAGGCCGCCTAGTTAAAACCATAGGAATCATGGAGTTACTGTCCTGCTCCTTCAGCCTCTATAATCCAGTTACCAAGTACTATCCACTTTTGACTTCCTAAAAATCTACGATCTATCCCCACTTAAAAAACAAAAAACCGACATTGTCATCGAGTTAATTCTGACTCAGCAACCCTATAGGACAGAGTATAGCTTCCCCACAGTGTTTCCAAGGAGCAGCTGGTGGATTTGAACTGCCAACCTTTTGGTTAAGAGCCATGGCTCACTGTAGCTCTTAGTCACTGTGCCACCAGAGCTCCACTGCCACTGTCTTATTTCAGGCTTTCTTTTCTTTTCAAATGATAGAACTACCAGTTCCCCAACCTCCGGCTTCATTTTCAACATCAATCTATATATTCTACACCAGCTCTCCTTCCTCACGATTTGTTCAAGATTCACATCTGACACTGATTTCCTGCTTCAGATCTTTCAGTGGCTCACTACTCCTTTCAGAATAAAGTTCTAACTCCTTAGAACTTAGCTCACAGGATCTTTGTGATACGGCCCCTGCATATCTCCAAGAGGGTCCTCTGTTGACACGCCAGGTCCTCTGTGTTAGAGCCATTCTTACCCCAGACATTTCTCCAAACATATTCTTGTATCCTTTGGAGTCTGGAATAGCACTCAATGTACAGTAAATGAATCAATCAAATGAATGCATGAATAAAGTCATGCTGAATTTGGAATGGCAGATTGGTAGCTAATTGGAACCATCAAATAAGCAAATGTCAGAGAGATTAGAACTTAGGTGAAAATTCAAAACCAGAATCACAAATTTGAGAATCACTAATAAAAAAGCAATATTTAGAAGTCTTGAGAATGGACAAGTTCCGACAATATACGACCTTGGCTAAAGCCAGGGGATCTTTCCTTCTAGTTATATGGCTACATCATGGACCCAAGGTGGGAACTTCTTATCCATGTATAAGAAGCTACCAGTCAACGAACTAGAGATAGAAGGGAACTTCCTGAAACTGATAAAGGCCATCTATGAAAAACTCACAGCTAGCATCATACTTAAAATAAAAGACTGAATGCTTTCCCCAGAAGATCAGGAACAAGATAAGGATGTCCACTCTCACCACTTCTATTCAACACTGTCCTGGAGATTCTGCTCAGGTCAATTCATCAAGCGGAAGAGATAAAAGGCTAGGCTGGAGAGAAGTAAAACTCTCTCTATTCACAGGTGACATGATCTCATATACAGAAAATGCTCAGGAATCCATTCAAAACTATTAGTACTAATAAACAAGTTCAACAAAGTTGCAGGGTACAAGAGCAATATACAAAAGACAACTGTATTTCTATACACAATAAAGAATCTGAAAATAAAATTAAGAAACTTGTACTCTGGAAACATCATTGAAAGAAATAATATTAAAAAAAAACTAAATAAATGGAAAACATCCCATGTTCATGGGCTGAAAGACAATATTGCTAAGATGGCAGTATTCCTCAGACTGATCCACAGATTCAATACAACTCCCATTAAAGTCCAACAGCCTTTTTGGCAGAAATTAACAAGTTGATCTTAAAATTTATGTGGAAATGCCAGTAACCCAGGAAAGCCAAAATAATCTTGAAGAAGAAGAATAAAGTTGGGGGACTCATGCTTTTCAATTCCAAACTTACTACAAAGCTACAAATAATTAAGACAGTATGGTACTGATATAGCCCAGTGGAACAGAATTGAGAGGCCAGAAATAAATCCTCACATTTACAGTCAGTTGATTTTTGACGAGGATACCAAGACAATTTAATGGGAAAAGAATAGTCTAGACACACAAAAAAATGAAGTTAAACTCCTACCTCATAGCATATGCAAAACTTACTCAAAATGGATCACAGACCAAAATGTAAGAGCTGTAACTACACAACTCTTTGTACTAGTTTCCTAGGACTGCCATAACAAATGACAACTTGGTAGCTTACAACAAAAATTTATTTTCTCACAGCTGAGGCCAGAAGTCTAAAATCAAGGTGTCCACACAGCTGCCCTCCCTCCAAAGGTTTTAGGGGAGACTTCTTTCTTGCCTCTTTCAGCATCTCAGGCTCCTGTCGTTCCTTGGCTTGAGGGTACGTGAGTTCAGTCTCTGCCTCCACCTTCACATTGCCTTCTCCCATGTGTTTCTAGGTCTCTCAGTCTTTTCCTTTTCTATCTCTTACAAGGACATTCCACTGGATTTGGAACCCATGCTAATCAGGGTGACCTCATCTCGAGATCATTACCTTAATTACATCTACAAAGACCCTCTGTCCAGGTAAGATCACATTTACAGGATCCTCAGGTAAGGACTTGGACGTGTCTTTTTCAAGACCAGTGTTCAACCCACTACACTCTTCATGACTTTGAGTTAGGCAAATATTTCTTAAATATGACAACAAACGAACAAGTAACCAAAGAAAAAATAAATGGGGCTTAATCAAAATTAAATACTTTTATGCTTCAAAGGACACCATCACAAAAGTGAAAAGACAGGTTACAGACTGGTAGAAAAATCTGATAAATGTTGTATCGCATAATGGATTTGTACCTAGAATATATAAAGAACTCCTACAACTCAATAATGAAAAGACGAATAGCCCAATTAAAAAATGAAAAAGGGCTCTTAATAGATACATCTCCAAAGATAAGAAGACAATCACAAAGGACATATGTTATTTAATCCCATTTATACAAAATATCCAGAAAAGGCTAATCTACACAGACAAAAACAGTTCAGTGGTCATCTACAGCTGGAGAGGATATGCATTTAGGGATTGACAGCTTAGAGGTGAGGGGTTTCTTTTTGGTATGAGAAAAATGTTCTAAAACTGATCGTAATGATACTTGTCCAGTTCTGTGAACTGAACTGTATAATTTAAATTGGTAAATTATATGGTAGGTGAATATATCTCAATAAAGCTATCTAAAAAAGAAAAAGTGATCAAATTTTTCAATCCAGAAACTGATGCAAGGGAAAAGGCTACCTCTCCAATGTAATTTGTGCTCCCTACTATAAAATATTAAAAAAATATAAAATATTTAAAAACTTTTATTTATTTTTTATACTATAAAATATAAAATCAATCTCTTTTTTTTTTATACCTTACATAACAGGAAATAAAGTTAAATGTAGTGCTCAATTGTAATAATTCTCATTCTAAGTTTTAGAACAAATATTTCTTACCTGATTTTACTTAAGTATTTTAATTATCCTATGCTGCATGTTTTAATGTTATCTGTGGCCTTAAATCCTTACAAGTACAAAAGATTAACTTTTAAGTTGATAATAAACTAATAAATTAAGTGGCCTTTTCCCTAAAGCTGTGAAGTAATAACTGCATCCAGACTATTTTCTATGCCAATCAGCAAATACAGAGAAGAATGCTAGTAATTTTTTCTTTCTTTTTTTTTTTTTTTTAATGAGCTTCAAATAAGGAGGATAGTTATCATATAAATAAGAATGGGGAATGGTGGAAATAAAAACTAGAAAGTATTTGATAATTGTAATCATTTTAACTTTTTATTTGCACACAACATACTAGTAACCGGAGATTTCATTAAATTTTGTTTTGAATCAGAAGTATTACTGTGTGAGTGATTTGATTTCATGTGGCTGTCTACGAGGAACATTATCCAAAACAAAAAGACTTCATCCCGAACTACTCTGTCCAGACACACGGCATTTTTCCAGGGTCACTTCACCCCAGAGTACGTTTGCTAAATATCAATTTTATGTTAGACTAGAATAATAAAAACCAAATAACAAGATAAAATGCTGAAAAACCTAACACAACCCAAATCTAAACACGTGGATTCTCTGATTCCTTTTTACTGCCATAATCAATGTTTGACTTCATTTTCGTAAAGTTTAATTTATCCTACTGGGACTAAATAACAAAGACAACAACAAAAACATATGATTAAAAAAAAAAAAAAAAACCCAAACCAAACCCTGTGCCATCGAGTCAATTCCGACTCATAGCAGCCCTATAGGACAGAGCAGAACTGCACTATAGAGTTCCCAAGGAGCACCTGGCGGATTCGAACTGCCAACCCTTTGGTTAGCAGCCATAGCACTTAACTACTACGTCACTAGGGTTTCCAAAATATATGATAGTCACTCTCAATTGTACTTACAAGTGAGCCATTAATATGGTTATGTGGGACCTTTAAACATATACTCACTTCTGTTCAAACTTTTGCTTAGTACTTAATGTCCTCAGTTTATACTCAAACATATTACATACACTCTGAATTACAGCAATAGCCACCCAACTGGCCTTGGGTGTTTATCTGTCTTTTGTAATCTACTCTTCTAAAACCTGTAATACAGTGGTAATTTAACTTTCAGGGGTCATAGGCCCCTCTGAGAATCTAATGAAAGTTATGGGCCCTCTTAAGTACATATATGCACATTTCTTTCCAAGTCCTTCACAGACTCTAAGAAAGCACAGCTATAATGACATCTCATTGCCTACCGATCAAATCCAAACTTCTTAGCCTGATATTTAAAGTACTTCATAATGTAGTCACAGTTAACCTAGGTAATTTATCTCCCGTTCTTTTTCAACTACATGCACCAATCAGGGCGCTCTCTCTCTCTTTACTATCCCAACATAGGCACAACATCCTCTTTCTGGCTTGACCTTATGGTTCCCTCTTGTTGCTTAAATGCACAACAGTCTGCTTTTTACAAATACTTCCAGGTAAACCTAAAATACCTCCCCTGCCGTGACGGTGTCCCTCTGTCAATGATCAGATCATCTGCTCCTTTCTGAATTCTGAAACAAGTTACCTACATCTCTTATAGAGTTCACCATGTTCTACCTTGTATTATACCAAAACTCTTGTTGCCGTCGAGTCGATTTCTGACTCATGGTGACCCTATAGGACAGAGTAGAACTGCCCAATAGGGTTTCCGAGAAGCACCTGGTGGATTAGAACTTCCAACCTCTTGGTTGGCAGCCATAGCCCTTAACCACTATAGCACCAGGGTTTCCTTGTATTATACAAGCTACTCATAAAGTTAGGAAACATAAAATACACTTGTTCATTACATTTTCAAATAATATGCTTTTTATGTTTGCCTTCGACCTCCACAACGCTTTTCATGTGAAGTATCTCACACACTCTGTATTTATGTGTATCTTTTCTCCTCTCATAGCCAATAAGATCCTTAAGGGCAGACACAGTACCTAATGTACTCTTGGGTGTCCCACAGTCACCAGCAGAAAAGGAGTACCTTTGATATAAAGTACCTCAATATCTGGGCCTCAGTGTTCTTCAGGCACTTCATGCATTCTGTATCCCAAATTACAAGATTTTTCAAGGATCATCTTCCCCTGTGCCTCCATAAACAAAGTTCAAAGTACACTGTTCTACCCTCTTGGTGGGTACTAGATCAACTGTGAACTCACTAAAATAGTAGTTAAGTTATTCTCTCTACTCACTGAGATATGCCAACCCTACTATTATGGATTGGAATGTGTCCCCATAAAACGTGTGTCAACTTGGGTAAGCCATGATTCCCAGTACTGTGTGATTGCCCACCATTTTGTGATCTGATGTGATTATCCTATGTGTCGTAAATCCTAACTGCTACGATATGTCAGATGGATCCTGGCTGAAAGCAGAGAATACCAGAAGGATGTTTACCTGTGTTTTATTGACTATGCAAAGGCATTTGACTGTGTGGATCATAACAAACTATGGATAACACTGCGAAGACTGGGAATTCCAGAACACTTAATTGTGCTCATGACGAACCTTTACATAGATCAAGAGGCAGTTGTTCGGACAGAACAAGGGGATACTGGTTGGTTTAAAGTCAGGGAAGGTGTGTGTCAGGATTGTATTCTTTCACCATACCTATTCAATCTGTATGCTGAACAAATAATCCGAGAAGGTGGACTATATGAAGAAGAACGGGGCATCAGGATTGGAGGAAGACTCATTGACAACCTGCGTTATGCAGATGACACAACCTTGCTTGCTGAAAGTGAAGAGGACTTGAAGCACTTACTAATGAAGATCAAAGACCACGGCCTTCAGTATGGATTATACATCAACATAAAGAAAACAAAAATCCTCACAACTAGACCAATGAGCAACATCATGATAAAAGGAGAAAAGACTGAAGTTGTCAAGGATTTCATTTTACTTG
>NW_026975268.1:0-99282 GCF_030014295.1 Loxodonta africana | reverse complement strand
CCTGGAGCCCATTGTCGCACCCACTGTGTCAATCTCTCTCTTTGAGGGTCTTCCTTTTTTTCCGCTGATCCTGTACTTTACCAAGCATGATGTCCTTCTCCAGGAGCTGATCTTTCCTGACAACATGTCCAAAGTATGTAAGACACAGTCTCGCCATCCTTGCTTCTAAGGAGCATTCTGGTTGTACTTCTTCCAAGACAGATTTGTTCCTTCTCTTGGCAGTGCATTCAATATTCTTTGCCAACGCCACAATTCAAAGGCATCAATTCTTTTTTGGTCTTCCTTATTCATTGTCCAGTTTTCACATGCATATTGGGCGATTGAAAACACAATGCCTTGGGTCAGGCACACCTTAGTCTTCAAGGTGACATATTTGCTTTTCAACACTTTAAAGAAGTCCTTTGCAGCAGATTTGCCCAATGCAATGCGTCTTTTGATTTCTTTCTTTTTTTTTTTTTTAATTTTTGTTGTGCTTTAAGCGAAAGTTTACAAATCAAGTCAGTCTCTCACACAAAAACTTATATACACCTTGTTACATACTCCCAATTGCTCTTCCCCTAATGAGACAGCCTACTCCCTCCCTCCACTCTCTCTTTTCATGTCCATTCCTCCAGCTTCTAACCCTCTCTACCCTCTCCTCTTCCCTCCAGACAGGAGATGCCAACACAGTCTCAAGTGCCCACCTGATCCAAGAAGCTCACTCCTCACCAGCATCCCTCTCCAACCTATTGTCCAGTCTAATCCCTGTCTGAAGAGTTGGTTCCTGTCCTGGGCCAACAGAAGGTCTGGGGGCCATGACCACCAGGGTCCTTCTAGTCTCAGTCAGACCATTAAGTCTGGTCTTTTTACGAGAATTTGGAGTCTGCATCCCACTGCTCTCCTGCTCCCTCAGGGGTTCTCTGTGTTCCCTGTCAGGGCAGTCATCAGTTGTAGCTGGGCACCATCTAGTTCTTCTGGTCTCAGGCTGATGTAGTCTCTGGTTTATGTGGCCCTTTCTGTCTCTTGGGCTCTTAATGACCTTGTGTCCTTGGTGTTCTACATTCTCCTTTGATCCAGGTGGACTGAGACCAATTGATGCATCTTAGATGGCCGCTTGCTAGGGCCGAAGACTCCAGATGCCAATCTCCAAAGTGGGATGCAGAATGCTTTCTTAATAGATTTTATAATGCCAATTGACTTAGATTTCCCTTGAAACCATGGTCCCCAAACCCCTGCCCCGGCTACTCTGGCTTTCGAAGCGTTCAGTTTATTCAGAAAACTTCTTTGCTTTTGGTTTAGTCCAGTTGTGCTGACCTCCCCTGTATTGTGTGTTGTCTTTCCCATCACCTAAAGTAGTTCTTATCTACTACCTAATTAGTGAATATCCCTCTCCTTCCCTCTCTCCCTCCCATCTCTCTTAACCATCAAAGAATATTTTCTTCTCTGTTTAAACTATTTCTTAGTTCTTATAGTAGTGGTCTTATACAATACTTATTCTGTTGTAACTAATTTCACTCAACATAATGCCTTCCAGGTTCCTCCATGTTATGAAATGTTTCACAGATTCATCACTGTTCTTTATCAATGCGCAGTATTCTGTCATGTGAATATACCATAGTTTATTTATTCATTCATTCATTGATGGGCACCTTGGTTGCTTCCATCTTTTTGCTATTCTAAACAGTGCTGCAATGAACAGAAGGGTGCATATATCTGTTCCTGTAAAAGTTCTTATTTCTCTAGGATATATTCCAAGGAGTGGGATTGCTGGATCTTATGGTAGTTCTATTTGTAGCTTTTTAAGGAAACACCAAATTGATTTCAAAAGTGGTTGTACCATTTTACAGTCCCACCAACCGTGTGTAAGTGTTCCAATCTCTCCACAACTTCCCCAACATTTCTTGTTTTGTGTTTTTTGGATTAATGCCAGCCTTGTTGGAGTGAGATGAAATGTCATTGTAGTTTTGATCTGCATTTCTCTAATGGCTAACGACCATGAATATTTCCTCATGTATCTGTTAGCTACCTGAATGTCTTCTTTAGTGAGGTGTCTGTTCATATCTTTTGACAATTTTTTAATTGTGTTATTTGTCTTTTTGTAGTTGAATTTTTGCAGTATCATGTAGATTCTAGGGATCAGGCACTGATTGGAAATGTCATACCTAAAAACTTTTCCTCAGTCTGGGTAATCTTTTAACTCTTTTGGTGAAGTCTTTGGATGAGCATAGGTGTTTGATTTTTAGGAGCTCCCAGTTACCTGGTTTTTCTTCTGCATTATTAATAATGTTTCATATACTCTTTATGCCATGTATTAGGGCTCCGAACAGTGTCCCTATTTTTTCTTCCATGATCTTTATCATTTTAGATTTTATATTTAGGTCTCTGATCCATTTTGAGTTTGTTTTTGTGCATGGGGTGAGGTATGGGTCTTGTTTGATTTTTTTTGCAGATGGATATCCAGTTATGCCAGCATCATTTGTTAAAAAAAAAAAAAAAAACTGTCTTTTCCCTATTTAACTGTTTTGGTGCCTTAGTCAAATATCAACTGCCCATATGTGGATGGATTTATGTCTGGATTCTCAAATCTGTTCCATTGGTCTATGAATCTGTTGTTGTAGGAGTACCAGGCTGTTTTGACTACTGTGGCCAAATGTTATAATATGTTCTAAAATCAGGTAGGGTGAGGCCTCCCACTTTATTCTTCTTTTCCAGTAGTGCTTTACTTATCATTAAAAAATGTCATTGGACTCATTAGACATGGATTGGACTGGACAATGGATTGGAGAGAGAGATGATGAGGAGTGAGCTACTTGTATCAGGTGGACACCTGAGACTATGTTGGCATCTCCTGTTTGGAGGGAAGATGGGACGGTTAGAAGCTTACAAAATGGTCACCAAAAAAGAGACTGGAAGGAGGGAGCGGGCTGTCTCATTGTGTAGTAAGGCGGATATTATAAGTTTATATGTGAGAGACTGACTTGATTTGTAAACTTTCACTTAAAGCACAATACAAATTATTTTTAAAAAGTTGGAATTTGGCTCGGAATTGCATTAAATCTATAGATTGCCTTTGGTAGAATAGACATTTTTATAATGTTAAGTCTTCCTATCCATGAGCAACGTATGTTTTTCCACATAGGTAGGTCTCTTTGGGTTTCTTGCAGTAGTGTCTTCTAGTTTTCTATGTTTAGGTATTTTACATCTCTGGTAAGATGTATTCCTAAGTATTTTATCTTCTTTGGGGCTATTGTAAATGGTATTGATTTGGTGATTTCCTCTTCGATGTTCTTTTTCTTGGTGTAGAGGAATCCAACTGATTTTTGTATGTTTGTCTTGTATCCCGATACTCTGCTGAACTCTTCTATTAGTTTCAGTAGTTTTCTGGAGGATTCCTTAGGGTTTTCTGTGTATAAGATCATGTCATCTGCAAATAGAGATACTTTTACTTTTTCCTTGCCAATCTGGATGCCCTTTATGTCTTTATTTAGCCTAATTGCTACGGGTAGGACCTCCAGCACAGTGTTCAATAAGAGTGGTGATAAAGGGCATCCTTGTCTGGTTCCCTATCTCAAGGGGAATACTTTCAGGCTCTCTCCATTTAGGATGATGTTGGCTATCGGTTTTGTATCAATGCCCTTTATTATGTTGAGGAATTTTCCTTGTATTCCTATTTTGCTGAGAGTTTTTGTCATGAATGGTGTTGAACTTTGTCAAATGCCTTTTCTGCATCAATTGATGAAATCATGTGATTCTTGTCTTTTGTTTTATTTATATGATGGATTACATTAATGGTTTTTCTAATGTTGAAACATTCCTGTATACGTGGTATGAATCCCACTTGGTCATGGTGAATTATTTTTTTTTTATATGTTGTTGAACTCTATTGGCTAGAGTTTTGTTGAGGATTTTGGCATCTAAGTTCATGAGGGATATAGGTCTGTAATTTTTTGTGTGTGTGTGATGTCTTTATGTGGTTTTGGTATCAGGGATACGGTGGCTTCATAGAATGAGTTTGGGAGTATTCTGTCCTTTTCTGTTCCCTGAAATACCTGTAGTAGTAGTGGTGTTATCCCTTCTCTGAAAGTTTGGTAGAACTCTTCAGTGAAACTGTCCGGGCCAGAGCTTTTTTTTTTTTGGGGGGGGGGGCAGTTTTTTGATTACCCTTTTCGCTTCGTCTTTTGTTATGGCTCTATTTAGTTGTACTACCTCTGTTTGTGTTAGTTTAAGTAGGTAATGTGTTTCTAGGAATTCATCCATTTCTTCTAGGTTTTCAAATTGTTAGAGTACAATTTTTCAGAGTAATCTGATATGACTCTTTTAATTTCAGTTGGGTGTGTTGTAATATCGCCCATCTCATTTCTTATTCGGGTTATTTGCTTCCTCTCCTGTTTTTCTTTTGTCAGTTTGGCCAGTAGTTTATCAATTTTGTTGATTTTTTTCAAAAAAACTAGCTTTTGGTCTTATTAATTCTTTCAATTGTTTTTCTGTTTTCTATTTCATTTAGTTCTGCTCTAATTTTTATTATTTGTTTTCTTCTAGTGTCTGTGAGTTTTTTTTTTTTGTTGCTCTGTTTCTATTTCTTCAAGTTGTAGAGATAATTCTTTCATTTTGGCCATTTTTTCTTTTTGTATGTGTGCATTTATTGATATAAATTGGCCTCTGAGCACCGCTTTTGCTGTGTCCCAAGGGTTCTGTTAGGAAGTGTTTTCATCTTATTGGATTCTATGAATTTCTTTATTCCATCCTTATTTTTTTTTTTTAATGTCTTCTATAATCCAATCTTTTTTGAGCAGGGTATTGTTTAGTTAGTGTTTGATTTCTTTTTCCTGCTTTTCCTGTTATTGAGTTCCACTTTTATGGTCTTCTGGTCAGAGAAAATGCTTTGTAATATTTCAGTGTTTTGGATTCTGCTAAGGCTTGCTTTATGACCTAATATGTGGTCTATTCTAGAGAATGTTCCATGTGCACTAGAAAAGAAAGTTTAGTTGGTTGCTGTTGGGTGGAGTGTTCTGTATATGTCTATGAGGTCATGTTAGTTGATTGTGGCATTTAGATCTTCCGTGTCTTTACTGAGCTTCTTTCTGGATACCCTGTTCTTCAGCGAAAGTGGTGTGTTGAAGTATCCCAGTATTATTGTGGAGCTATCTATCTCACTATTCAATGCTGATAGAGTTTGTTTTATGTATCTTGCAGCCCTGTCATTGGGTGTGTAAATATTTAATATGGTTATAGCTTCTTGGTGTATTGTCTCTTTAATCATTATATAGTGTCCTTCCTTATCTTTTCTGATGGATTTAACTTTAAAGCCTATTTTGTCAGAAATTAATATTGCTACTCCTGCTCTTTTTTGCTTATTGTTTGCTTGATATATTTTTTTCCATCCTTTGAGTTTTAGTTTGTGTCTCTAAGTCTAAGGTGTGTCTCTTGTAGGCAGCATATAGACAGATCGTGTTTCTTTATCCAGTCTGAGACTCTCTGACTCTTTATTGGTGCATTTAGTCCATTTACATTCAGAGTAATTATGGATAGGTGTGAATTTAGTGCTATCATTTTGATGTCTTTTTTTGTGTATTGACAGTTTCTTTTTCTCACTTGATTTTATGTGCTGAGTAGATTTTCTTTATATATTGTCCTTTCCTCATATCTGTTGTTGTTGATTTTGTTTCTGCTGAGTCTCTATTTTTTTTTTTTTTAATGAGTAGGGTAGCTTGTCTCCTTTGTGGTTACCTTATTATTTACCCCTATTTTTCTAAATTTAAATGTAACTTTTATTTCTTTGTATTGCCGTATTTTCCACTCCATATGGAAGGTGTATGATAACATTTCTTACTCCCTCTTTATTATTCTAATGTTGTCTTCTTTTCTATGATAACATTGCTGTTACCCTGTTTTGAGGGTTTTTTTTTTTTAATAATCTTGCTTTGTTTTTTTGGATTTCCCTATCTGGGTTGACTTCTGGTTGCTCTGCCCAGTGTTCTAGTCTTGGGTTGATACCTGATATTATCAATTTTCTAGCCAAAGAACTCCCTTTAGTGTTTCTTGTAGTTTTGCATTGGTGTTTATGAATTCTCTAAACTTCTGTTTACCTGGAAATGTCTTAATTTCACCTTTATATTTGAGAGACATTTTTGCTGGATATATGACTCTTGGCTGGCAATTTTTTCCTTCAACTTTTTATATGTCATCCCATTGCCTTCTTGCCTGTGTGGTTTCTGCCTAGTAGTCCAAGCTTATTCTTATTGGCTCTCCTTTCTAGGTGACTTTTCCTTTATCCCTAGCTGCTCTTAAAATTCTTTCTTTATCTTTGGTTTTGGCAAGTTCAAGTATAATCTGTCTTGGAGACTTTCTTTTGACATCTGCCTCATGTTCAGTTAGATGAGTATCTTGGATAGATATCTTCTCCTCTTTCATGATATCAAGGAAGTTTTCTGCTAAAAAATCTTCAACAATTTTCTCTGTATTTTGTGTTATCCCTCCCTGTTCTGATACTCCAATCATTCGTAGGTTATTTCCCTTGATACAGTCTGCCATGATTCTTAAGCTTTCTTCATTTTTTAAAAATTCTTTTATCTGATTTTTCTTCAAACATATGAGTGCCAAGTGCTTTATCTTCAAGTTCAGAAATTCTGCCTTCCATTTGCTCAAATCTGCTTCTCTGGCTTTCTATTGAGTTGTCTATTTCTTTAATTTTATTGTTAATTTTCAGAATTTCTGATTGCTGTCTGTCTATGGATTTTTCCAGCTTATGAAATTTTTCATTATGTTCCTGAATAATCTTTTTAATTTTTTCAATTGCTTTATCTGTATGTTCCTTGGCTTGTTCTGCACATTGCCTTATTTCCTTCTTGATGTCTTGAAAGGTTCTGCATATTAATGTTTTGTTTTCTGCCTCTGGTAATTCCAGGAATGCAGAAGATCCCTTGATTCTTTGTTTTGAGAGTTTGTTGAGGTAATTATGGTCTGTTTCTTTATGTGACATGAAATTGACTGTTTTTTTTGAGCCATCTATAAGTTATTGCATTAGTTTATTTTATGTTTGCTTACTGTGTCATAGCTTCTTGCTTTGTTTTGTTTTGATATGCCCAGATGGTTGCTTGAGTGAGCTAACTTGATTATTTTCACTTTTGGAGCTCAGATGTCCTCTCACCAGATGGTTAGAGCTGTTATCAGGTAGATCAGTCTAGGAGTGCATTCAGTTTTCTTGTATGAATTCGGCTCAGGTGTCTAGGTAGCTGATCATCAAGTGTGTGGTGCAGGCTGTGTCCCACACCCTTAGAGGGGCAGGGGTGATTGGTGCAGGTACCTGTATCTGGTTGTAGCAGATGGTCATACTCTGAACAAGGCAGGGGGCTGAGAATCATCCCCCAAGTGTCTCTGAGGAAAGTGTGCCCCTATTCCCTAGAGTGTACAGTTGGGTGGGTTCTTCAGACAGACCACGGGCACCCAATATTTTTGGTTGTAAGGACTGAGAAGTACCAGTTATCCTCGGACCCCTTTTGTGGGTGGCTGGGTGACCTGAGTGGAGCCATCTGTCTTTAGGCCCCTGATATGGGTAGGTGAGGACCCTGTTTAATAGGCAAAGCAATGTCAAACATCAAACACCCACCTCTCCACCACGCAGCTGAAATAGTTAGTGTTTGCCAACAGGGGCCTATTCTCCTGAAATAGGCCCAGACAGGTCCATGCAGAGGGGAAAGGTTGTCAAAGTCCACAGACCGTTTATGTCTGATCAGGAGCTGCTTCTGTCCTGAGCTTCCCCAGTTAATGGAGCTGGTAAATTATGTTTTTCCCCAATTGCAAATTTATTCCTTCTCAAAGCCCATGAGGATAGGTCTAGGCTCTCAACAGGACCTATCTCAGGCCCAGGGAAGTCAGCCACTGAAGCCATCTTGGGAGTAGGGGGGGCGGGGGGGCAGAGTGGGGGGTGCAGTGAAATATATGCAGGTAATTAGCTTTTGCTGAGAGCGCCATTCTTCTCTGGTTCCAGAGGTCTGAGTAGGCTGTATGGCTGGCTGCTTCTCCCTGAGGAAACTGTGGCCGAACACTAGTACCAACCCGCCACTGCAGCTCCTGGGAATGGGGCCTAAGGGCTCCCCATGATTCAGGTCTGGTAACTCCTCTCCACTTCTGAACCATCTCTTCCTCCCCCTGCCCCTCAGTTCTTTTTCTAAGCTTGCCTTTGATACTCAGGGCTCCTAGCTTGTCATAAATATACTTGTTTCACTTGTTTTTTTCAGGTGTTTGTTGTAAAGAGAGCTCGCTGGAAGCGCCTGTCTATTCTGCCACCTTGGCTCTGCCTCTGGAAATAGCATCTTTTGATTTCTTGATTGCTGCTGCTATGGTATTGATTGTGGATCCAAGTAAAATGAAATCCTTGACAACTTCAATCTTTTCTCTGTTTATCGTGGTTTGGCTTATTGGTCCAGTTGTGAGGATTTTTGTTTTTTTGTGTTGAAGTGTAATCCATAATGAAGGCTGTAGTCTTTGATTTTCCTCAGTAAATGCTTCAAATCCTCTTCACTTTCAGCAAGCAAGGTTGTGTCATCTGCATAATGCAGGCTGTAATGAGTCTTCCTCCAATTCTGATACCTCATTCTTCTTCATACAGTCCAGTTCCTCAGATTATTTGCTCAGCATAGAGATTGAATAGGTATGGTGAAAGGACACAACCCTGACATTCACCTTTCTTCACGGTAAACTACTCAGTCTCCCCATGTTCTGTCTGAACAATTGCCTCTTGATCCATGTACAGATTCCTGATAACACAATTATGTGTTCTGGAATTCCCATTCTTCACAATGTTATCCATAATTTGTTATGATCCACACATATAGTCGAATGCCTTTGCATAGCCAGTAAAACACAAGTAAACATCCTTCTGGTATTCTCTGCTTTCAGCCAGGATCCATCTGACATCAGCAATGATATCCCTGGTTCCACTCCCTCTTCTGAATCTGGCTTGAATTTTTTGCAGTTCTCTGTTGTTATACTGATATTCAAATCTATTAATGTCCCGTTTATCTTACCATTAATAAGGACCAGTTATAAAAATATATAAATGGTCACCTAATGGTATTAAAAATATGATATTCAAGTCAGCTATTATAGGGACATCTTTGGTTTAGGGTCTGTCAAAACCAATATGCCTATTGTTCATAGGAGACACCTGTGATAGCTCACTGGTTTCTAGTCATGCTTGTAGAGCAAGTCAAAATTTCACCCAAGCTCCTGTCAGTATTAATTATATAAAATACATATGGGTTGGGACGGGTGTATATCATCACCATTATCATCAGCAGCAGCACTTTTTTTGCATTATCACTAAATCAGTTAAAATTTGTGTTAACTGGGTTAAAAAAAAAAAAACCTGAGTTCAAACTTGTATAATAATTACAGGTGCATGAACCCCTTCTAGAATAAATAAACAGTTGACCTAATTAGACAACATCTGGTTTAATTCATGCTCCAGAAATAATCACGACAAATGGGATTACTGTTATTGGTGAAATGGTTGGGTTATATCCTTGGAACTGGGCTTGAACTCTATCCTAGTTGATTGACAATCCACAAGTTCCATTGACTTAAAATATGGGGATATTTCTCATTTATAATACCTCTTGGGTGTGAGTCAAGTGCAAATCTGCTCTGTATTATCATCTTTCCTATTTCATTTCTGGTTAGCGGCTCTTATGTTAGTCACTATCATGGCAAATGCATAGGAATATGGATGGAACCAGGTAAATGGCACTTAATTCTTCTGTTTGAATGCGGAATCTTTCACTTCACTCATATTCCATTTGCCCAGCAAGTCATATGGCAAATCCTGATGTGGAAGAGATGAGAAATACCCCGCTACTCAGGATGCACCAAGGATAACCCTTTCCCTTGTTTCTAGGTATAGTGAATTAATCATATACTTCATATACCATTAGGTCTGTATTTGGCTTCCATATCATGTTCCTATATTAGTCATGGAATTGACTCGAAGGCACTGGGTTGGGATATTAGTCAGAATTTTACTACAATAATGATGCATAAAAGACAACCACAAAATCTTAGTGACATGTAATAAAAAGTATTTCATGCAACTCTACAGATCAGCTAGGTTTTGAGTTCAGGTTGTTTCCATGCATCTCTTAATTTCCTTGGACAAGTTGAAGGGGCGGCAGACACTTGAGGCAAGTTCATCTCATGGTAGGACTTCAAGCTTTCAGAGGAGAAGTCTCTTACAGACTAGGCTGGGAAACACCACACTCACACTCATATCCACATTGCATTAACCAAGTAACATGGCCAAGACTAGTGTCAATGGGTCAGGAAATATACTCCTCCCATGGAGACAGTGTAGGTCTGTGGGGGGGGGGGCAAGCAGGGGAATAATGTCAATATTTGGTGACTAATAATCTAATCTACACAAGTTGCATTCACTCATCCAAGAAATACTTTCTGGACACAAATATTTTTTTCAGATACCAAAGCAGGATGTCAAAGTATATGCATTCTAGTTGTTGTTAGCTGCCATCAAGTTGGTTCCGAGTTACGGTGACTTTATGCATAATAAAATGAAAGATTGCCATGTCCTGTAACATCTTCATGATCTTTGGTATTTTGAGTCCATTGTTGCAGCTATTGGGTTATTCCGTCTCACTGAGGGTTTCCCCCATTTTGGTTGGCTCTCTACTTTACCAAACATGGTACCTTTTCCTAGCAATTGGTTTTTCCTGATGACATGTCCAAAGTCAGCAATTTGAAGTCTCACCAGCTGTCATGGATTGAATCGTGTCCCCCCCAAAATATCTGTCAACTTGCCTAGGTCATGATTCCCTTGTCCGATTCTATGATTGCCTATCATTTTACGATCTGATGTGGTTTCGCTAAGTGTTGTACACCCTATCACTATGATGTAATAAAAAGTATTAGCAGAAGTTATGTTGATGAAATCTATAAGATCAGGTAGTGTCTTAAGTGGATCTCTTTTGAGATACAAAAAAGAGAAGTGAGAAGAGAGACATGGGGGCCTCATACCACCAAGAAAGGAGTGCTGGAGCAGAGCATGTCCTTTGGATCTGAGATTCCTGCACTGAGATGCTCCCAGACCAAGGGAAGATTGATGACAAGGGCATTTCTCCAGAGCAGACAGAGAGAGAAAGCCTTCCCCTGGAGCCGACAACCTGAATTTGGACTTGTAGCCTACTAGACAGTGACAGAATAAATTTTTCTTTGTTAAAGCCATCCTCCTGTGGTATTTCTGATATAGCAGCATTAGATGACTAAAACACCGTCCTAATTTCTAAGGTACATTTTGGTTGTATTTCTTCTAAGACTGCATGAGTAAACATTCATTCTATTGGGAGTCTATGGTATAGTCAATATTCTTCATCAACACTGGAGTTTGCATGCATCAATTCTTTTTCTAGTAGTAGACAGAAATAGATACACATAATTACATATATAGTTAGATGGTGCCTTGCTCTCTGAAGAAAAATTAAAAAAGTAGGGTAAAGGACAAGATAGTAACTGGTTCAGGGATGAAGTCTCTCTATCATTTCTAGAAGCAAACTGCTCAAAGCAAATGAACTGGCTAAAGCCCTGAAATAAGAGATGAGTTAGTATCCAAAGAAGAAACCTCAGCAAAATATAGCTGTAATACAATGAAAGAGCCCAGTGATGTAATAGGAATTGAGGAGCACACAACAATGGAGGCCAGGTGGAGTTGGGCCTTGAGTTTAATTTTAAAAGCTTTCCATTCAACTCAGGTTTTTGTAAAATTGAATAGAACCTTAATAAAATCTAACATACTTTAAATGGATTATTCCATGTGCTTTATGGTACAAAGATGGGCACAGTAAGACAATTTAGGTAGATATTACAAAAGTACAGGTGAGTAAGTATGATGACTTGAACCATCAAGTATGGAAAATAGCAAAAGTAGCAAAATCCTGAAGACAATGAGCAAATGCTGAACAATGCATTCTTTGAGAGAACAGTGGAGTCAGGGATGCTACTAAAGCTTTGGTTGAATAAAGGCATCATTTATTGATAGGATGAAGACTGAGCAGGAAAATATCTTGGAGAGCCTAATCAACCTTTCAACTTCAAATACGTCAACTTTGAATACTTAACATATATCCTCATGGAGAGATTAACTTGGAAGTTGATATTCAACCATAGATTTCAGGGAAGAGATTCTATTTGGAGATATAAATTTGGTAGTTGTAAACATAGAGATAGAAATTAAACAATGACATAAACGATTTAGTCAAATGAGAAGTCTGTTTATTTAAATAAGGACACAGCACTGTTCATTTATTACAAAATGTCAGGTATCTGGTAGGGGCTGTTACTTATTTTTTAGTACTACTCTAGCTACTATTGGGCCTTTACATACCTACGTAAGTTTTAGAATTAGTTTGTCATTTTCTTTACAAATTTTGTTGTGATTTTTATTAGATTTGCGTAGAATATATAAACAGTATTGATGGAATTTAGTCTTCTTAACCATTAACTTTCTATATCTCAAGAATTATTGAGACCTACCTTCATGTCAATATTATAATTTTATCCGTGAAATCCTTGAGTGGATATGTGTGTTCATGAGTGTAGGAGTGTGTGTATGCATGTGTGTGTTCATATACATGCGTGTAAGTCTGTTCACAGATATACATTAACAAAATATAATCAATAAAATACCAAAAAAACACTGAATAGAAAATACCTAAACTAGAAAGCTACTGAACCATTAAAATCCAAAGCAAATCACTGTCATATAATTTTTATGTTACTTTTATCAAAATAGCAAGAAACTTGCAATTCTTATACTTTGTAATATATTACAGACACAGGGCATAGTGAGGGTAAGGAGTTTCCAGGGGCAATCTCTAAGTTCAGCCTTTCCCTATCCCAAATTTCAAGATGAATAGATGTTGATGAGTCAGCAGAAATGTCTTCCCCCTCTTGTCTGGCTTTCATATTTGTGGTGCCTAAAAGTATTCTGTACCTTGTCTGCTGCACCCTTGGACTTGGACCCTGGGGCATGTGCCCTCCTCTGCCCCCCTTTTGCGATGCTTCTGTTTAGACAATGGAGAATATAAAATAGAACAAAACCGTGTGATTAATAATAATCATACGAATTCTAGTTGCATGACCAAGAATAAGTTACTTAACCTCTCTGAGCCTCAACTTTGTCATCTGTACAATGGCAGTAACAACAGTAACAGATTCAATAGAAGTAATAGGTTTTGATGTTGTGAGGATTAACTAGTTGCCATCCAACTGATTTCATCTCATGGCAAACCCATACTCTGTAGGGCTTTCAATTGCTGTGACCTTTTGGAGGTAGATCACTAGGTCTTTCTTCTGAGGTGCCTCTGGGCAGACTGAAGCCACAAATATTTTGGTTAACAGCAAAAAAAAAAAAAAAAAAAATTTTTTTTTTTTTTAGTGCAACTAGGGACTCCCTGTGAAAGTTAAGTGACTTATTATAAACAAAATGTGTAGAACACTGCTTGGTATATTGTAGTTGCTACTTAATTGTTATCAGAAATTGTTATCAATATATCATGAATATTTACGGCATTATCACTGAAACATTTGATAAAAAGAACAAAAATATAAAGTTGGACAAGCCTCACTTATGCATATTATTTAATACCATAAATCAAATCCCAGAAAATGAATGCTGTCAGTAGATAAAAAAGATACTGTATTTTAAACATATATTTGTAATTACAAAATTCCTAAGATGGCCCTACAATAGGACCAGTACAATAATCCATTCATTAAAAAATATTAAGTAAGTGCATATTGTTTGTCAACTGCTGTTTCAGGTCCCATAGAAACAGAAGTAAACCATCAAACAAATCTCTGCCCATCAGAAACTTACATTCCAATGTAGAAATACACAAAAAATGCATATACAAATAGAGATACAGTAAAATTCAAAGTAATGCTAATGCTTACAAAATGAGCAAGGCATTGAAGTAGAATGTTAATTTATAGGTTAAATTAGTTGGTCAGCAAAGTCCTTTCTTAAGAGTGGTATCTGAGCAGAGATCTGAAAGAAAGGGGAGAGACAACCAACAGGAAAATATGCAAAAAAAAGAAAAAAATGCTAGGAGAGAGAACCAACCCCAGTCCAAAGGCCTGGAGGCAATGAAACAAAACAAGGAGAATGCACAACAGAAATCAAGGGAGAGAGGGGTGCTCTGTAGTGAGGTGAGAGATATGTCCAAAAGACTATCATGGCAGCCTAAAGGACTTGGATTTATTTAAAATCTTTGAAAAGATTTGATCAGAGAGACATGTCACCTGAGTAATGTTTTAAGAACTTCTCCCTGGTTGTTGTCTGATTAGACTCTAGACGGAAAAATTGAAGGTTGGGAGAGCAGTTAGGAGGCCCTTGCAGTGTCTGAGCAAGCTGTAATGGCAGCCAGGCCCAGGGTGTTGGCAAGGGAGTAATTTAGAAGTGGGCAGATATGGAATCTATTCTGAAGATACAACCAACAGAAAGTGTTGTATATAAGATGTTAGAGAAAGAGAGAAGTCAATGATGACTCCAAATTAGAGAAAAACCCTGACATCACATAAGTGGGGGATACACATTTTTGGTAAAAAATAATGCAAATTCCCATAGAACACTAAATACAAACATACTAATTTTTTTTTTGATAGTCTAGAAGAGGCAGAAAAAAATCTGTAATATGATAAAATGCATACATAGTTTAAATGGAAAATAAAACACTGTTAATGTTTTCCATCAATGTTACAATCAAACATTAAGGATCAAATACTCAACATTTTTCTTGGAAATTGTAGACCTGGATATCATGGCAAACAACACTGGAACCAAAAATATCTTACCTTTGAAAAGCTAGCAAAAACGAATGGTATTTACGTATGATATAATCAATCTGAAACACTATTAGACTCAACTGAAAAATCATATGAACTAAAAAGAATGCTCAGAAAGTATAATTGGCACCCCATTAATATAGATAAAGTATAACCCTGAAGAGTTACAAATTTTATTTTCTCATAAATAAAAAATGCAACAAAATTTATACATATCCTAAATCTAAATTATCAATTTATATTTAGGAAATGTATTTGGTGATATTTATATAAAACATTTTTTCCTTGAACTCCACTTAAACCAAATGAAACCCATTGTTATTGAGTTGATTCCAACTTACAGCAACCCTATAAGAGAGATGTAACTGCTCAGTAGGATATTCTTGCTGTACTTCTTCCAAGACAGATTTTTTTTCTACTTTTGGCAGTCCACGGTACATTAAATATTCTTCACTAAAACCATTATTCAAAGGCACCAACTCTTCTTTGATCTTCCTTACTCCTTGTCCAGCTTTCACACACATATAAGGCAGTTGAAAACACCATGGCTTGGATCAGGCACTCCGTAGTCCTTAAAGTGACAACTTTGCTTTTTAACACTTTAAGGAAGTCTTCTGCAGCAGATTTGCCTAAAGTAACACGTCATTTGATTTCTTGAATGCTGCTTTGATTGTCACTCCAAGTAAAATGAAATCCTTGACAAGTTCAATATTTTCTCCTTTTATCATGACGTTTCTTAGTGGTCTGGTTGTGAGGATTTCTGTTCTCTTTATGTTGAGGTGTAATCTATAATGAAGGCTGTGGTTTTAGATCTTTATCACTAAGTACTTCAAGTCCTCTTCACTTTCAGTAAGCATCGTCTTGTCATCTGCATATCACAGGTTGTTAATGAGTCTTCCTCTAATCCTGATGCCAAATTCTTCTATACAGTCTGGCTTCTCAGGTTACCTGGTCAGCGTACAGATTGAAGAAGTATGGTGAAAAGATACAAACCTGATGCACATCTTTCTTAACTTTAAACGATGAAGTATCTCCTTGTTCTGTTGGAACGATTGCCTCTTGATCTATGTCCAAGTTTCTCATAAGCAAAATTAAGTGCTCTAAATTCCCATTCTTTGCTATGTTATCCGTATTGGTTATGATCCACACAGTCGAATGTCTTTGCATAGTCAATAAAACACAGGTAAACATCTTTCTGGTATTCTCTGCTTTCACCCAGGATCCATCTGACATCAGCAATGATATCCCTCATTCCATATCCTCTCCTGAATTCATCTTGAACTTCTGGCAGTTCCCTGTCAATACACTGCTACAGCCACTTTTGAATGATCTTCAGCAAAATTTTGCTTGTATGTGATATTAATGATATTGTTCAAGAATTTCTGCATTTGATTGGACCTCCTTTCTTGGGAATAGGCATATATATTGGCTCTCTTCCAGTTGGTTGGCCAGGTAGCTCTCTTCCAAATTTCTTGGCATAGACAAGTGAGCACTTCCAGTGCTGCATTTGTTTGTTGAAACATCTCAATTGGTATTCTATCAGTTCCTGGACCCTTGTTTTTTGCCATTCCTTTCAGCATAGCATGGACTTCTTCCTGCAGTACCATTGGATCTTGATCATATGCTACATCCTGAAATGTTGAACATTGGCCAATTAGTTTTGGTATAATGACTCTGCGTATTCCTTCCATCTTTCTCTCGATGTTTCCTGAGCTGTTCAATATTTTGCCCATAGAATCCTTCGATATTGCAACTTGCAGCTTGAATTTTTCTTCAGTTCTTTTGGCTTGAGAAATACTGAGAGTTTTCTTCCCTTTTGATTTTCTAGCTCCAGATCTTTGCACAGTTCATTATAATATTTTATTTTGTCTTTCAAGCTGCCCTTTGAATCTTCTGTTCAGCTCTTCTACTTCTTAATTTCTTCTATTCCCTTTAGCTACCGGATATTTTAGAGAAAGTTTCGAAGTCTCTTTTGACATCCATTTTGGTCTCTTCTTTCTTTCCTGTCTTTATGATACATATAAACCAAGTCATTGAGTCAATTTTGACAGAGTGGAACTGCCCCATAGGGTTTCCAAGGAGCACCTGGTGGATTCAAACTGCCGACCTTTTGACTGGCAGTCATAGCTCTTAACTACTATGCCACCAGGATAGCACTCCTCAAATCAACATAAAAGTATAAAAATGAGCAAAATATATGTCAGGAGAGTCCAGTAGAAGATAAGAAGGCACAAATATATTCATGGAAATTTATCTAATTTCACTAAAAAATAAATTTAAATTAAAATGGCAGCTGGAATTCATCATTTTTCCAAATGGTTTATCAGCTATTGGAAGACTTAAAAATAGTAATAGAAATGGTCCAAGGGAAAGCAGGTGCCCTCAACCATTGTTGCAAATATGGATTGTGAAACTTTGTGATGATATATTTGCAGTTGTTTTCAATATTTATATTTATGCTAGAAATAATCCAAGTTAGGAATTCATAAAATGCAAATAAACAATTTTACATACTTTTCTTCATTACATTTTATAAGAGGATTTTTTGAATCAAAAAAAAAAAAAAGGAAAGAATTCCCATGACTGTGAATTTCCATCAGTCAGGCATGAGAACATAATGTCTACTTTGAAAGCATGAGGAAAACTTATGTTCTAACCTAGAAAAGTATCTATCAAATATAGCTAGACAAGAATGCATCAGATGCAGGCAGGGCCAAGATAGTGGAGTAGTCAGATGCTTCTGATAGTCCCTCTTACAACAAAGACCTGAAAAAACAAGTAAATTGATTATATATATGACAAGCTAGGAGCCCTGGACATCAAAGGCAAAGTTAAGAAATTGCACTTAGCAACAGAGGGAGGGAGATACGGTTCAGAAGCAGCAAGAAGTTGCCGGACCTAACTCAGTGGGAACCAGCGCCCCTTATCCCTGATCTGCTGGTGTGACTGCAGAAGGGCTGGCAGTAGCTTTCTGTACACGGTTTCCCTAGCCACAGAGAGCCAGTGGCACAGAGTCTACTCATGCCTCCAGAATCAGAGAAGAACAGCGCTCTCGGCATAAGTGCTAGCATTTAATTCACTGCACAGATCAAATACCTCCCCTTTCAAAAGAACTCTCCCCCATTTATCTGATCCCTCACCCTCTGTCCCAGGCCCCCAAGCTGGCTTCAGTGACATTCGATTTCCCTGGGCCTGAGATAGGTCCTGGCATGCAACCAGAGCCATTGGAGAAGAAACAAATTAACAAACAGGGAAAAAATAATCTGATGGCTCTCCTAAGCTGGAAACTCAGGGCAGAAGCAGCTCCTCTCCAGGCACAAGTGGACCATAGACTTTGAATGGCTTTCACCCCTGCATAGAACTGTGTGGCCCATTTCAGGAGCTGGGTTCTTGTTACAGTGCAAGGGTGTGTGGCCTAAGGTCTGACTTTAACGGTTTCAGCTGTGCAGTGGCGAGGTGGGTTCTTGATGCTTGACACTGCTCTAATGAGCAGGGTCCTCACCTACCCAAATCAGGGGCCTGAGGACTGGTGGCTCCACCTGCACCACCTAGCCACCCATGTCAGGGGTACAAGGATAAGTGGTGTCTCCCAGTCCTTACAGTTAAAAGTATCGGGTGTCAATGGTATGGCTGCAGAGCCCACCCACTTGTGCACTCTAGAGAACAGGGACATGTCTTCCTCACAAACACTCAGGGAAAGGTTGTCAACCCCCTACCTTGCTCAGAGTGTGACCACCTGATGCAACAAGAGACCTGTGCATATACCAATCACCACTGCTCCTCAAAGACAGTAGGTGAGAGCCTACACCACACACTTGGTGACTAACTACCTGGAAATCTGAGCTGAATCCTTACAAGAAAACTGAATGGACTTCTAGGCTCATATATCTGATAACAGCTCTAGCCATCTGGTGACAGGACGTTAGAGCTTCAAAGGCTCCATTAATCAAACCAACTAATTTGAGCAGCCTATTAAGTATTTCAAAACAAAACAAAGCAAGAAGGTAGGACACAGTATGCAAACATACAGAGACAACAGTCAATATCAAATCACATAAAGAAGCAGACAATGATCATGTCAGCAAGCTTCCAAAGCAAAGAATTGAGGAATCTTCCAGATGAAGATATATTCCTAGAATTACCAGAGATAGAATACAAAAT
This sequence comes from Loxodonta africana, assembly GCF_030014295.1. Taxonomy (NCBI): domain Eukaryota; kingdom Metazoa; phylum Chordata; class Mammalia; order Proboscidea; family Elephantidae; genus Loxodonta; species Loxodonta africana. The sequence goes on along the minus strand of NW_026975268.1, from coordinate 80,292 downwards.
AATAATATACAGAACTCTTCAAGATATCAGGAAAGAAAAAAAAGAGCTCAGGCAAAATGCAGAACAAGCCAAGGAACACACAGATAAAGCAGTTGAGGGAATTAAGAAGGTTATTCAAGAGAATAACGAAAAATTTAATAGGCTTCAAGAATCCTTAGAGACACAGCAGTCAGAAACTCAGAAGATCAACAATAAAATTTCAGAATTAGACAACTCAGTAGAAAGTCAAAGGAGCAGAATTCAGGAAAGTGAAGTCAGAATTAGTGAGACTGAAAATAAAATACTTGGCACCAATATATTCAAAGAAAAATCAGATAAAAGAATTTTAAGAAATGAAGAAACCCTAAGAATCATGTGGGACTCTATCAAGAGAAATAGCCTACAAGTAATCAGAGTACCAGAACAGGGAGGAAAAACAGAAAATACAGAGAAAATTGTGGAAAATTTGTTGGCAGAAAACCTCCCAGATATCATGAAAGACGAGATATCTTTCCAAGATGCTCATCTAACCCCACAGAAGGTAGATCTCAAGAGAAAGATATCAAGACATATTATAGTCAATCTTGCCAAAACCAAAGATAAAGAGAATTTTAAGAGCAGCTAGGGATAAACAAAAAGTCACCTGTGAAGGACAGTCAGTAAGACTAATCTCGGACTACTCAGCAGAAACCATGCAGGCAAGAAGGCAATGGGAGGACATATATAAAGACAAAGGGAAAATAATTGCCAGCCGAGAATTATATATCCAGCAAAACTGTCTCAGATAAAAATATGAAGGTGAATTATGGCATTTCCAGATAAACAGAAGTTGAGGGACATTGCCAAAACCAAACCAAAATTACAAGAAATTCTAAAGGAAATCCTCCAGTTAGAAACTCAATAACATCAGATAACAATCCAAGACAAGAACAGAGGACAGGGAAACCAGATATCATTCAAGACAGAGAAATCACAAAACTAAATCAAAGCTAAAATGCTCAGAACAGGGAAACAGACATCATGAAGTAAAAGATGACAACATTAACTCAAAAAAGAAGAACTAAAAGATATAGTCATAGATCTTTCATACGGAGTATGAAAATAGGGGTAAATTTATCAAGGTAATCACAAAGGAAAATAACAATCCTGCACATCAAAATAATAATAAAAAAGAAAAACATGAAGACAGCAAAAACAAAAGCAACAACACTGGAAAAGAGGAAAAGATAATACATAAAGAAAAATTACTCAGCACAGAAAATTCAGTGGAAAAAAGAAACTGTCAACAACCAAAAAAAAAAGGTATCAAAATGACAGCACTAAACTCATACCTAGACATAATTACGCTGAATGTAAATGTACTAAATGCACCAATAAAGAGACAGAGAGTGGCAGAATGGATTAAAAAAACAAGATCTGCCTATATGTTGCCTACAAGAGACATACCTTAGACATAAAGATACAAACAAACTAAAACTCAAAGGATGGAAAAGAGATACCAAACAAACAACAACCAAAAAAAAGAAGAGTGGCAATATTAATTTCTAACAAAATAGACTTTAAAGTAAAATCTACCACAAAGGATAAGGAAGGACTCTTTTGTGCAGCCAATGACAGGGCTCCAAAATACATAAAATGAACTCTAAAAGCACTGAAAATAGAGATGGGCAGCTCTACAATAATAGTAGGAGGCTCCAACACACTACTTTTGGTGAAGGACAGAACATCCAGAAAGAAGCTAAATAAAGACAGTGAAAGTCTAAATGCCGCAATCAACCAACTTGATCTCATAGGCACATACAGAACACCCCACCCAACGGCAGACAAGCATATTTTCTTTTCCAATGCACATGGAACGTTCTCCAGAATAGACCACATATTAGGTCATAAAGCAAGTCTTAACAGAATCCAAAACATCAAAATATTTCAAAGCATCTTTTCTGACCATAAAGCCATAAAAGTAGAAACCAATAACATAAAGCAAGTGAAAAAAAACCCAAACGCACAGAAACTGAACAACACCTTGCTGAAATACTACTGGGTTATAGAAGAAATTAAGGGTGGAATAAAGAAATTCGTAGAATCAAATGAGAATGAAAACACTTCCTACCAGGACCTGTGGGACACAGCAAAACAGTGCTCAGAGGTCAATTTATAGCAATAAATGCACACATCCAAAAGAAGGAAAGGCCAAAATCAAAGAATTATCCCTACAACTCAAAGAAATAGAAAGAAAGCAGCAAAAGAAGTCCTAGGGTACCAGTAGAAACAAAATAATAAAAATTAGAGCAGAATTAAATGAAATAGAGAAAAGAAAAACAATTGAAAGAGTTAACAAGACCAACAGCTGGTTCTATGAAAAGATGAACAAAATCGATAAACCATTGGCCAAATGGACAAAAGAAAAATAGGAGAGAAAGCAAATAACCCGAATAAGAAATGAGATCGGCAATATTACAACAGACCCAACTGAAATTAAAAGAATCATAACAGAATATTATGAAAAATTGTACTCCAACAAATTTGAAAACCTAGAAGAATTGGATAAATTTCTAGAAACACACTACCTACCTAATCTAACACAAGCAGATGTAGAACAGCTAAATAAACCTATAACAAAAGAAGAAATTGAAAAGATAATTAAAAATTCCCAATAAATTAAAGCCCTGGCCCTGATGACTTCACTGGAGAATTCTACCAAACTTTCAGAGAAGTGTTAACACCACTACTACTAAAGGTATTTCAGAACATACAAAAGGATGGAATACTCCCAATCTCATTCTATGAAGCCAGCATAACCGTCATAACAAATCCAGGTGAAGACACCACAAAAAAAGAAAATTAGAGACCGATATTCCCCATGAACTTAGACACAAAAACCCTCAGCAAAATTCTAGCCAACAACATATTGAAAAAGTAATTCACCTTGACCAAGTAGGATTCATACTAGGTATGCTGGGATGGTTTAACATTTGAAAAACAATCAATGTAATCCATCATATAAATAAAAGACAAGAACCACATGGTCTTATGGGTTGATGCAGAAAAGGCATTTGACAAAGTCCAACATCCATTCATGATAAAGACTCTCAGCAAAATAGGAGTAGAAGGAAAATTCCTCCACATAATAAAGGACATTTATGTAAAGCCAACAGCCAACAGCACCCTAAATGGAGTGAGTCTGAAATCATTCCCCTTGAGAATGTGAACCAGACAAGGATGCCCTTTATCATCACTTTTATTCAACATTGTTCTGGAGGTCCTAGCCAGAGCAATTAGTCTAGGGAAAAAAAAAAAAAAGCATCCAAATTGGTAAGGAAGAAATAAACTATCTCTATTTGCAGATGATATGATTTTATACACGGAAAACCCTAAAGAATCCACAAGAAAACTACTGGAACTAATAGAAGATTTCAGCAAAGTATCAGGATACAAGATAAACATGCAAAAACCAGTTGGATTCCTCTATATGAGCAAATAGAAAGTCGAAGAGGAAATCATGAAATGAATACCATTTACAATAGCCCCAAGAAGATTAAATACTTAGGAACATATCTAACCAGAGACATAAAAGACCTATACAAAGAAAACTATGAGACACTACTGCAAGAAACCGAAAGAGACCTACGTAAGTGAAAAAACATACCTTGTTCTTCAATGGGAAGACTCAAGATTGTGAAAATGTTTATTCTACTCCAAGCAATCTATAGATAAATGCAAGCCTGATCCAAACTCCAATGGCATTTTTTAATGAGATGGAGAAACAAATCACCAAGTTCATATGGAAAGGGAAGAGGCCCTAGATAAGTAAAACAGTACTGAAAAATTAGAACAAAGTGGGAGGCCTCACACTACCTGATTTTAGTACATATTACAACACCAGGGTAGTCAAAACAGCCTGGTACTGGCACAACAGCAGGTACATAGACCAATGGAACAGAATTGAGAATTGAGACATAAATTCATCCACGTATGAGCAGCTTGTATTTAACAAAGGCCCAAAGTCCATTAAATGGAGAAAAGACAGTCTCTTTAACAAATGGTGCTGGAATAACTGGATACCCATCTGCAAAAAAATGAAACAAGACCCATACCTCTCACACCATGCAGAAAAACTAACTCAAAATGGATCAAAGACCTAAATATAAAATCTAAAATGATAAAGATCATGGAAGAAAAAATAGGAAGAACTCTAGTAGCCCTCAAACATAGCATAAACAGTATACAAAACATTGCCAGCAATGCACAAACACTGGAAGGTAAAGTCGATAACTGGGAGCTTCTAAAAATGAAACACTTACCTCATCCAAAGGCCTCACCAAAAGAGTAAAAAGACTACCTATAGACTGGGAAAAAAAATTTGGCTACAACAAATCCGATCAGTGTCTAAATCTTTAAAATCTACAAGATACTGCCAAACTTCAACAACAAAAAGACAAATAAACCAATTAAAAAATGGGCAAAGGGTATGAACAGAAACTTCACCAAATAAGACGTTCAGGCGGCTAACAGCTACGTTAGGAAACGCTCATGATCAATAGCCTTTAGAGAAATGCAAATCAAAACTACAATCAGATACCATCTTACCACAACGAAGCTGGCTCTAATCTAAAAAACACAAAATGATAAATGTTGGAGAGGTTGTGGAGAGACTGGAACACTTATACATTGCTGGTGGGAATGTAAAATGGCACAACCACTTAGGAAATCGATTTGGCGTTTCCTTAAAAAGATAGGAGTACCATACGATCCAGCAATCCCAGTCCTTGGAATATAGTGTAGAGAAATAAGAGCCCTACAAGAATAGATATATGCACACCCATGTTCACTGCAGCACTGTTACAATAGCAAAGAGATGGAAACAATCAAGGTGCCCACCAATGGATAATGGATAAACAAATTATGGTATATTCACACAATGGAATACGATGCAACAATAGAGAAAAACAATGAATCCATGAAACATCTCATAACATGTAGGAATCTGGAAGGCATTATGCTGATTGAAATTAGTCAGTCGCAGGACAAATATTGCTTGAGACCACTATTATAAGAACTCAGGAAAAGGTTTCAACACAGAAGAAAACATTCTTTGATGATTACGAGAATGGGGAAGGAGGAAGAGGGATATTCACTAATTACGGAGTAGACAAGAATCATTTTAGGTGAAGGGAAGGACAACACACAATACAGGGGAAGTCAGCATAACTGGACTAATCCAAAAGCTAAGCAGTTTCCTGAATACAACGAAACACTTCGAGGGACACAGTAGCAAGAGTGGGGGTCTGGGGACCATGGTTCAGGGGACATCTAGGTCAACTGACGTAACAAATCGTATTAAGAAAGTATTCCACATCCCACTTTGATGAGTGGTGTCTGGGGTCTTGAAAGTTAGCAAGCGGCCATGTAAGATGCATCAATTGATCTCAATCCGCCTGGAGCAAAGGAGAATGAAGAACACCAAGGACTCAAGGAAACATGAGCCCAAGAGACAGAAAGTGCCACTTAAACCAGAGACTCTAACAGCCTGAGACTGGAAGAACTAGATGGTGCCCGGTTACCACCAATGACTGCACTCTAAGGGAACACAACAGAGAATCTCTGATGGAGCAGGAGAAAAGTGGAATGCAGACCTCAAATTCTAGTAAAAGAGACCAGGCTAAATGGTCTGACTGAACACTGGAAGGACTCCAGAGGTCATGGCCCTTGGACTCTCTGTTAGCCCAAAACTAAAACCATTCTGCAGCCACTTCTGCAGACAAAGATTAGACTGGACTATAAGACATAAAATCAAACTGGTGAGGATTGTGCTTCTTAGCTCAAGTAGACACATTGTGACTGTGTGGGTAAAGCTCTCTGGAGGCAAGATGAGAAGGCAGAGGGGGACAGGAACTGGATGAATGGACACAGGAAATACACAGGGGAGAAAGAAGGAGAGTGCTGTCACATTGTAGGGAGAGCAACTAGGATCACCTTAACCATGTGTGTATAAGTTTTTGTATGAGAAACTTACTCGAATTGTAAACTTTCACTTAAAGCGCAATAAAAAGAATACTTAATGTTAAAAAAAAGAATTGTTATCCATACACATTTGCTAAATATTTACTTCTGAAAAGCTTCCATATACCATAACTTCCCCATTACCCTCACTCTGTTTATGATTTTTAAAATAAGCTTAAAAATTTCAATTTAGAACAATTTTATTTCTTGCTATTATGATTTCACTTAAAGTAAATTTATTGCCAATCATAGCTTTTATAACAAAATATTAATTCTTTTTCCCTTGCAAATAATTCATTTGATTGGACTATATATATATATATATATATATATACATTTTTTCTCAATGAGTCCATGTTTAAATTTCTTTTCTTATCCACTCCAAGCCTGGAAATACAATTTACAGAATGTAGTAGCAAGTTTTGATATAAGACCCTGGATTCACTTTGGAAACCCTGGTAACATAGCGGTTAAGAGCTACAGCTGCAAACCAAAAGGTTAGCAGTTCAAATCCACCAGGTACTCCTTGGAAACCCTATGGCGCAGTTCTACTGTGTCGTATAGGGTTGGTCGGAGTCAGAACCCACTCGATGGCAACGGGTTTTAGGGAACTTACTTTATGCTACATAAAAAAAGAAAATATAGCCATCAATTTACATATTATTTAGGTCAACAATTAGGTTATCAAACACTTATCATTTATTAGTCACCGTGCAGGTCATGGTGCCATGAATAGTGATGTTTATGGTCTCCAGATACCAAAAGAAAAATGAGTAGTGATGGTGAACATTTAGAAATTTATTTCATCTAATAAAAAGGAAATACTTTTTTTCTGATTTTTGATGCTCTACCCACTTTTTTTTTTTTTACCCACTATCATCTGATGCCTACAGCCACGTTTTCTTAGCATTAGAAATATTTGTTTTTCTGTGAAAGTAATTTACAAGTGAGAACAACTTTCATGAGGGAAGGGGTCATGTGCACCCTCTGAGGGAGGCTGAGGAATATACTCAGCATTGCATAATCCAGTATATTGGCTGATGCCTTATTGTTTTCCTTGGCAATTTTATTGCATACTCCCAGAAATAAAACAAATTAAGAGAACAGTTTATTGTGATACACTCAGTGATTATTTTTGAAAGCTGGAAGGATATATTTATTTTTACCTTTCAAATATTTTTGATATGAAAATAAAATGGCGGAAATCTTAATGGAAAGTATAATTTCTGAGATTATTCTATAAAATATGAGAAGAACAAAAGAATTTATTTTGTATTCCCCTATGTAATTTCCATCTATCCTATATCAGTATTTTTGAAGATTGGGTTACTTCAGAGTCTATGTCTTATTTTGTTAGAAAAAAATTTTAAAAACTACCAAATTATTTTAACATTGGTCTTTACCACTTATACACAAATCTAATTCCCCTTCAACACTGAAATTTTACCCTCTGTGTACTTAGCTACATTCCCAAATTTCTCACTGGAATGACAAGATTTTGTTAATTTTAGATGAGTGGAATCACAAACATGAATTTTTGTCTAGAATGTGGGCAATTAGTTATAATATTCTAGTTTATGCTGTAGTATAACACCAGTGATTAAAAAAAAATCTCTATCATAAAACCACAATAGTGGATTTCTGGATCACGCTGCATGTTATCTTGGGATTTGTCCTCCCTCAGGGACACAGGCTGATGGTGCTTCCCTCATTGTGAAGCAACAGCAATTTCTGGAAGATGGAAAGAACATGGAATTTCACTCGCTGGCTCTAAATTCTTGCCATGGGTTACGCATGTCACTTGCACTAATGTTTCACAGTCCACACCTAACTTCAGAGAAAAGGGAAGTGCAATCTAAACTTGAGCCAGGAAGGATGAAGATCAGATGATTAACCCACATTCCTAATCAAGTAGTTCACCCTTCTGGGTCCCAACTCCTCTCCAAAGGAGACAACCAAATGTCCCGTTCAGTCATGGAATAAGCTCAAAGCCCAGGATCTCTTGGTGATAAGCAGTCACCAATAAGGTCCATCTTTTATCTGATGACCTGTGAATTATCTAAATTTCCCAGTTATCCAAATATCCAGCATGTCTTGGTTGGACAGGGACAGGATAACGGAAATAACCACTGGTATTAGGAAAGAAAGAATGAGATATCCACAGGAATCGTGGGTCCCCAGAAATTCTGAAATTCCATTAGGCAGACATTTAAAGGCCCACTATATTTCTGATGAGGAATAGTCACTGATAAGGCCACTTTTCTGCCTCCTTGGAGTAGTTTTCACATTCATTTTTTTGATAGCATAGCCCCTGGATCTTCTCTCTGAGATATGCTTTTTAAAAGATTCATATTGCCTTATCTGCCATGATGCAAAACCCCAAAAAACCCACTGCTGTTGAGTCGATTCTGCCTCATAGCGACCCTATAGGACAGAGTACAACTGCCCCATAGAGTTTCCAAGGAGCGCCTGGTGGACTCGAACCGCCAACCTTTTGGTTAACAGCCATAGCACTTAACCACTACGCCACCAGGGTTTCCTATCTGCTATGATAATTGTGGAATATACTCTTATGGTTGCTAAAGAGTTTTTTCAACTAACTTTCTGCCCATGGTGTTTGGAGTCTGTGATAAAGAGACTATCATTTGACAAGTATTTACTGCCTTCTGCTGATCACATGAGGAGCACACTTCTTCACTCCATCACGCGTTAACCTAGTGATTTGATAAACTTTGCTCAATAGCATGTGGCTGAAAGTGTCTGTATACCACTTCCAAGCCTAGAGTTTCAGCGATATTATATTTTCATATTTCTCTATTGTTTCTTCCATCATCATGAGAAGAAAATGTCTCCAGTAGGTTGTCTCTTTCAAAAACTTTTTTCTAAGCCTAATTTCCTCATCTAAAAATCAGTTATCAGGAGAGAGATCACTAGCTATTTCAAAAGAGAGAACAGAATTCAGATAAGTACTTCAATAGGAGATGAAGGAATCAAGGAACCAAACAAGGGAAGCTGAATCAACTTAGAGACTCCCATCAGTATGTTGCTTCCAACACCCAGAAAACTGTCAAACAGCAGGACAAGATGGCTGCCAGGACCCCATGGGTGGGGCCCTCATGCAGAACCCAGAACCAAGGTGAGGACCAGCAGACAGTATTTGAAACCATGAAGAGAGTGGCTATTTATTCAAAGTGAAATCATGGCGAGCCACGGTTACTTCCAGGAACTATAGTTGAAGTGGGGAAAGAGAGAAGGAGAAATTTGCTGACTTCTGTCCTATAGCCTTTCTAATCTTCTGACAGTCTTACATTGTGATTTCCTACAAGAAATATGCTGGCAAAGGATCTTGGGAAATGTAGTTCTCCTTGGTATAGAGTCAAATAAAGTCAGTGAAAGTATCTGAAAACCAAGGTGCATTACAAAACATGCTGGCTAATATGAAAAAATAAAAACCAATCATGTTGAGTCAATTACAACTCATAGCAACCCTATAGGGCGAAGCAGAACTGCCTTGTAGGGTTTTCAAGGAGCAGCTGGTGGATTTGAACTGCCAACCTTTTGATAAGTGTCAGCTTTTAACCACTGCACCACCAGGACTCCAAGCTAATAATCCAAAAAAACATAGAGCCTGTCTTATGTGGTGTGTGTGAGCATCTTCATATCTAGAGTTTTTTTTCTTAAAATCTGCTTTGTTTAATATTTTATAGCTAAACCATATTTCCTTTTAATTAATATTTGTCTTATGTATCTTTTTGACCTTTTAAATTTCATATATTCTTTGTCTTTATATTTAAATATGCCTCCTTAAAATTTCACTCAAGTAAAATTTTGCTGAAGATAATTAAAAAATGGCTGCAGCAGTACATCAACAGGAAACTGCCAGAAATTCAAGCCGATTCAGAAAAGGATGTGGAAACTAATGGGCCGCAACTACCACAGCCTCCACCAGACTGAGTCCAGCATAACTAGATGGTGCCCAGCTACCACCAACGACTGCTCTGACAAGGATCACAATAGAGGAGGGTCCAGGACAGAACTGGAGAAAAATGCAGAACAAAACTATAACTTACAAAAAAAGACCATACTTACTGGTCTGACAGAGACTGGAGAAACCTCGAGAGTATGGCCCCTAAGTGTCCTTTTAAATCAGTACTGAAGTCACTCCGAAGGTTCACCCTTCAGCCAAAATTTAGACAGACCCGTAAAACAAATCAAGACTAAATGGGCACACCAACCCAGGGGCAAGGATGAGAAGGCTGGAGGGAACAGGAAAGCTGATAATGGGGAACCCCAGGTTGACAAGGGTAGAATGTTCACATGGTGTAGGGTTGGCAACCAATGTCACAAAACAGTATGTGTATTTATTGCCTAAGGAGATATTAATTTGCTCTGTAAACCTTCATCTAAAGCATAATTTAAAAAAAAAAGAGAAAAATCAAAATATCTACCTGATAACATTTGGGAATTACTGTTATTTCCATCATTGCTATCACATAATAACAATTATAACATGTGCATTGTTAATTATAATTACAACATTTATTGTGCACTGTCAGGAACAGTACCAAGTACTTTTCATACATTGCTCATTCCATGCCCGTATTAACCCCATGAAGTAGGTGCTATTATCACATCCAGAGTCCTGTGGATAGTAATGGGTAGGAATGTAAACCTAGGCTGAAATTCTTAACCACTGTTACATTAACTTCAGTTCTATTTCTGGCCACGGTGGTTCTGTTTTTATATATTAATTGATTAAATGTATTGAGGAAGACTGAGACTATAAACCTAGAGAGATAAATTTGAATATGTAAGTATATAGCCAGTGGAAGGATTTCAAAGGATAATGGAATCAGGGTATTATAATGAAGAAAGATTTGGATCACTGGGATGGCAGACCAAAGAGTAAGAAACACTAACTCTTCAGATGAACTATGTGAGCACTACCCAACTGGCACAATGGTAAGTTCCATCACTTGTCTTGTCAAAGAAGATATGACATACTGAAGCCATATACAGCTGTATTTCTGTATGACTTGATTCTGATCCATCGGGCAGACAACCATGTATAATGACTCTGATCTACAAGAAACATGTGCTCTGTGTGCTAGGCTTTGGGTACACAGATATATGTTCCCTTTCTTTTCTTTTTTAAAAATAAGTTGTGGTTAAATAAATATTAAAATAAAAAAATCCTGATTTGAAAGAAAAAAAATAAAGAAAATGACACAGAAGGAGGGATATAATTGCTGATGTCCGGTGGATCTTGGCTAGAAGCTGAGAATACCAGAAAGATGTTTATTGTTGTTGTTATTAGGTGCAGTGGAGTCGCTTCCGACTCATAGCGATCCTATGTACCACAGAAAGAAGCACTGTCCGGTCCCGTGCCATACTTACACTCGTTGTTATGCTTGAGCCCGTTGTTGCAGACACTGTGTCAATCCATCTCATTGAGGGTCTTCCTCTTTTAAAAGCTGACCCTGTACTTTACCAGGCATGATGTCCTTCTCCAGGGACTGATCTCTTCTGACAACATGGCCAAAGTATGTAAGATGCAGTATCACCATCCTGGCTTCTAAGGAGCATTCTGGCTGTACTACTTCCAAGACAGATTTGTTCGTTCTTTTGGTATATTAAATATTCTTTGCCAACACCACAATTCAAAGGCATCTATTCTTCTTCAGTCTTCCTTATTCATTGTCCATCTTTCACATGCATATGAGGCAATTGAAAATACCACTAATGCTTGGAACCTGAAATATACCAAGTATGAATCTAGGAAAATTGGAAATCTTCAAAAACGAAATGGAACACATAAGCATCGATATCCTAGGCATTAGTGAGCTGAAATGGACTGATATTGGCCATTTTGAATCGGACAACACATAGCCTACTACGCCAGAAATGACAACTTGAAGAGGAATGGTGTTACATTTATGGTCAAAAAGAACAATTCGAGGTCTATCCTGAAGTACAGTGCTGTCAGTGATAGGATAATATCCATAGGCCTATAAGGAAGACCAGTTAATATGACTATCATTCAAATTTACGCAGCAACCACTAAGAACAAAGTTGAAGAAATTGAAGATTTTTTTCAGCTTCTGTAGTCTGAAATTGATTGAACGTGCAATCAGGATGCATTGGTAATTACTGGTGATTAGAATGTGAAAGTTGGAAACAAAGAAGAACAATTGGTAGTCGGAAAATATGGCCTTGGTGATAGAAACAATGCCGGAGATTGAATGATAGAGTTTTGCGAGACCAATGACTTCCTCATTGCAAATACCTTTTTTTCACCAACATAAACGGCAACTATGCACATGGCCCTCGCCAGATGGAATACACAGAAGTCAAAACGACTACATCTATGGAAAGAGACAAAGGAAAAGCTCAATATCATCAGTCAGAACAAGGCCAGGGGCTGACTGTGGAACAGAAAGATCTTTCTGTGTTAATTATTGACTATTCAAAGGCATTTGACTGAGTAGATCATAACAAATTTTGGATAACATTGCAAAGAGTGGGAATTCCAGGACACTTAATTTTGCTCATGCGGATTCTCTACATAGACCAAGAGGCAGTAACTGGAACACAACAATGGGACACTGCTTAGTTTGAAATCAGAAAAGATGTGCATCAGGATTGTATCCTTTCACCATACTTATTCAATTTGTATGCTGAGCAAATGATCTGAGATGGACTATATGAAGAAGGCAGCATCAGGATTAGAGAAAAACTCATTAACAACCTGCAATATGCAGAACACACAGCCTTGCCTGTTGAAAGTAAAGAGGACTTGAAGCACTTGCTGATGAAGATCAAAGACGTCAGCCTTCAGTATGAATTACACCTCAAAATAAAGAAAACAAAAATCCTCAAAACTGGACCAGTAACCAACATCGTGATAAATGGAGAAAATACTGACGTTGTCAAGGATTTAATTTTACTTTGATCTACAATTAACTGCAGTGGAAGCAGCGGTCAAAAAATCAAAGGATGTATTGCATTTGGCAAATTGGCTGCAAAAGCCCTCTTTAAAGTGTTAAAAAGCAAAAATGTCGCTTTGAGGACTAAGGTGCACCTGACCCAAGCCATTGTATTTTCAGTTGCCTTTTGCCACTTCTGCATGTGAAAGATGGACAACGAGTAAGGAAGACCAAAGAAGAATCGATGCCTTAGAATCACGGTGTTGGTGGAAAATATTGAATATAAAATGGACTGTCAAAAGAATGGTCAAATTTGTCTTGGAAGAAGTACAGCAAGAATGCTCCTTAGAAGCGAGGATGGCGAGATTTCGTCCCATGTAATTTCGACATATTATAAGGAGGAACCAGTCCCTGGAGAAGGACATCATGCTTGGTGAAGTAGAGGGTCAGCAAAAATGAGGGATTAACACAGTGGCCGCAATAATGGGCTCAAACATAGAAATGATAGTTAGGTTGGGGCAAAATGGGGCAGTGCTTCATTATGATGCACATAGGGTCGCTCTGAGTAGGAACCCACATGAAGGAACCTAACAACAACAATTAAAATACGAAAAGGTTTTCTCCAGTCTAGATTCTTTGCTTGGAATATTTAGTCTATTTACATTTGCTGAAAAACTTATGTTTTTCAGCTTATTAGTTTTTTTATTTTAAATTAAAAAAACTTTATATTATTCAATGTAGTGATTTTTAGTTACTTATCTTCTCTGTGTCCCCCCTTCATCTCATTCCTGTCTTCTTTGGATTGATTATTTTTTTGCATTTCACGATTTCTTTGTGTCATTTAAGACAATATGCACTTTACTTCTTTATGTTTAGTGATAATCTAGGACAATGTACCATACACTTAATTAATCAAAAACTAATTTTATTACAACTTCATCTACTCAAACAATAAAAGGTATTATATATTTTAACTCATATCTTCACAGCTATTGCTGTCTAACAAAACACCACAAAACTTGGCAGTTTAAAACAATAAGTTATTATCTCCCCAGGATTCTGGGTTGAGTGGGTTGGTTCTCTGCTAGAATGTCCATTTTGAAGTTGCAATCAGATACTGGCTGGAGTCATCTGAAAACCTATTGGGCTGGATGTCCAAGAATACTTCTTCACTCCCATGTCTAGTGCCGCAATGCTGCTCCATGGGACCTCTCTCTCCAGCAGACAATTATGGGCTTTTTATGCGACCTACAAGTTCTTGACCGAGTTCTCAGCCACTCTACTTGGTGCCATTCACTGAGAAAGAATTTTCTGCAGATTTCCTGGACCTACTTGAGGAGCTGGGAGGTTAATTTCTAGCTAACTCAGACAGAATTGTGTTGTCCCTTACATTCCCTGGTTTATTCAGAGTTCTTCTGAATCCTCACCTTTAGGGGCCTTGTGGTTTATCTCCTGTTGTCCATGAAACACAGAGCCATGAAAGTTGATACAGCATTGTTTTTTTATTTCCTTTGACTAATATTCTGGTAAAGAAGCTACTTCCTTCTGCCTTATTTTTCTAATTACTGTTTTTATTTGTGTATGTGTGTGTCTGTGGTATATATATGCAGTTCTTTAATGCATGAAAGAAAAACTTAGATCCACATGCCTATAATCTGTTTCCAAGTCTGTCTATCTATCTATTCAACTAGCTCTGTGTGTTGGTTATGATACCTCATCTGCCATGTTTCCAGGCACTGAAGTCTCTGTCATGTTATTTTCACATTACTAACTTAAATTAATCTTGATAATACATATATTTTTAATTTTAGGAATGCTGTTTTTATAGACAGAATAGCTGTATATCAGAGAAGCTAACTTACCCAAGGTACATGTTCTTAGTTGACTGATCCCAGACGGCAACCCCTGGCCCTCTCACGGAAAAATCTAAGTGGTTTTCCTCAACCACATTGTTTTTGATTTTTCACTTCTAGAACATCTTAAAACTTTAATCAAAGCCGAAGTGGTAAGACTTCTCTGTAATATAAAATAATTCTAAACAGATAAAAATATTATTTTCAGAACAATGGTTCCAGATTATATGAAGTAGGGAAAGAGAATTATAACCCCTTTTATTCAAATGTAGTTCATATCTTTATTATGGGTTTTAGGTAACACATATATTCACCTGAGCACTATTCCAGTGTGTGTATATGTGTGTATGTGTGTGTGTGTGTGTGTATCCACAAAGCACAGCAGTTTAAAACAACAATTATTTATTTTGCAAATGAATTTGCAATTTCAGCAGGTTTCATCAGGGACAGCTCATCTCTACTCCATGCAACATCAGTGGAAGTGGCTCAACTGGGAGCTGAAAGATACACTTGCGTGATGTGCCACCAAGGACTGAAAAAAATGGCTTTGAATTTGGCCGGGCTCTCAGCTGGGGATGTGCACTAGAAGTCTTCGTTTCTCTCTTTGTCACAGCATGGGGATTATATAATTGCACCAACACAATTACTCTTAAGACATTTCTTAAAATAGGGAATGGGGTAGCATACAGTCACTTGCAATTCTAAAATTCTGGTAGAAATTGTTGCCAGCTCCTTAACTAAGATTCAGTGTGATTCTCTGGGAATTATTCTACATGATTTTTGCCTCTGCTTTCTGAGTCACCCTTGCTCTACCACAAGAAAACTGAGTAGTCACCTCAATCAGCTTACTCAGACCAAACTAGTGGTATTTCTGTCAGAAAAACATGCTTGCAAACATTGCAAGTTTTCCGTGAATCTTACTGGAATTTACTCCATTAGGCATAACCCACAACTACCAACCTTGGGCTTCCTGTGACTCTGCTGCACTACAGTGCCCTAAAACATTTTAGTAGTCCTATTTATTTTTAACTAAAGAGAATCTACAAGACTCTCAAGATTTATAGAAGGTCTTTTGTCTGTTTGGATGTTTATTTAAGGTACAGTGTCTTAAATCGTCCTGAAGCCTTAATAAATGATTTTAGAGTCACAACTTGTGTTGGATCTTTGGCCTGAGGCCCTTTCTTAATTTGAGACTTCTTTGCTGAAAGAAAGTTTTATTTTTGAATCCACCGTGTACTGACTCCTTTGTACACAATATATTTTTTTCTTCAGCTCATCTCTTTACTCTTAGGTTTTAACATAGGTCATGAAAAGCCAATTAGCATTTTTATATTCTGTCTGGAAGTTTCTTTAACAAATCTTCCCACAGCAACATTTTGCAAATATTTCTTGATGTCTTCTTACGTATTTTATGTTTGATGGTCACATTGGGTCCTTATTTCATTTGAATTTATTTTATCTTCATTATGTGATTTAGGATCTACATTTAGTTTTCAAAAGGTATTATCCCCATCAAAATTAATGATTTCCATTATTTATCAAAAAATACAAATTATGCACGTATCATATGCTATTTAGAAACTCAGTCACTCATACTTATTGCCAGAGCCCTAATTTCAGAGTAAAAACACCACTGCAAGTTATGACAGGAGGACAAATATAATTTTTAATTAGTTTACCATATATAAAAACAATCATATAGGAACAGTGGAGCCAGATTGGCAAAGTAAGAGCAAAATAACTTGATAACACAAAAAGAAGAATTTAAATGGGATGAACAAAATAGCAAAACAATATTTTAGAAATGTAACCTGTATCCAGTTTGGTTGCTGCCCTTTTGGCAAATTATGCTCAGCATTGATATCACATAAAATATCTCTCCAGCCACCTCCTCAAGGCACCCTTGACTTCTTTATTTCTCACACTGTATATAAGGGGGTTCAAGACAGGTGTGAAGATGGTATAAAACACTGAGACCACCTTATCATGGTCCTCTGAATTGTTAGATTTGGGCCTCATGTAGATGAACATGATGGTGCCATAGAAGAGTCCCACAACCACCAGGTGAGAGGAGCAGGTCTTAAAGGCTTTTTTCTGCGCTCCAGCTGACCACAGGCGGAGCACTGCAGCCAGGATAAGGCTGTATGAGGCCAAAATGAGAGACAAAGGGATCAAGAGCATCAGAATGCAGCAGACATACATGAAAAACTCAAAAATCGTGGTGTCAGCACAGGCAAGGCGTACCAGTGATGGTGCTTCACAGAAAAAGTGATTGATTTCCCGTGAGTGACAGTAAGGGAAGCTCAAGGTGGCACCAGCCTGCATCAGCCCATCGATCCCTCCCAGGAGCCAGGAACCTGACGTCACGAGTAAACAGAGCTTCTGACTCATGAGAATGGGATAGCACAGTGGGTGACATATGGCCACATAGCGGTCATAGGACATGGCCGTTAAGAGGAAGCATTCACTCCCTCCCAGAGTGAGAAGCAGGAAGATCTGGACTCCACAGCCAGTGGGAGAGATAGACCTAGTGTCCATCAGGTAGTTGGCTGCCATTTTGGGAACGATGGTGGAGACCAGCATCACGTCCATGAAAGAAAGCTGGCTAAGCAGGAAGTACATGGGCATGTGGAGTTGAGGGTCCACATGAATGAGAATGATCATAAGGGTGTTGCCCATCAGTGAGGTGATGAAGATCATAAGCACCATGGCAAACAGGAATAGGTGGATCTGTGTGTGGTTAAAGGCCCTAGAAGAATGAAGTTTATTCCTGTGGTGCCGTTTGCATTGACCATGGCTCTACTGGTGCCTGAAAGATGTAAAATGATGCAGAAATAAGATTTGTTTAAAAGGAAAGAAAAAAATTATTTATTTATTTATTTTTTTTAAAGGAAGCTTGTACATATCTTTATGAAAACTTGATCAAATGACTTGGGAAATCTCAGACTTGGAGGGCTAATTGCTACTTTAATCTTTCACTTACAAACAAGATTTTTGCCATAGCATAGTACTATCCATCTCTGCTGTTACTATACATTATTTTTTATTCACACAAAATTAGATAACATACATGTACAGTAGTACAACTTACACCTCTATTGTTTTTTAATAATTTGTCAGTATGCCACACGTAATTTACTCATGGTGTTAAGAAATATTACTTATGCAATCCGAGTTCTTTACACTTTGGGTATTTCTATATTGAAGGAAATTCAGATTTATGCACTTTAGTAGGTATTGAGGTGATATGCCTATAGTTATTACTTTTGCATGTGTTTTAGATATTTGCTTAATGGATTCTCACATGATTTTCTTCAATATCAAGACAAATAAATTACAACTGATAAAACTAAGTTTGATGGGGAAAAAACAAAAGCAAAAATTCTCTATTCCACACTTACATGCAGCCTGTGCTCTAAACACACTAGGCTTTCAGCCACCACAGATACTACTGTACCCATCGCCATATCATTTATATTATCATGACTTGCTTTCCTGATCATGGTGCCTACATCTCATTAAGTTTAGAACCCCCTCAACATTTAAACTTTTATGTATTATGTTCTCAAACAATGCTGCTGATTTTAATTTAATATATAATATATCCATTCTAAGGGAGCCCTGGTGGCACAGTGGTTAAGCTTTCGGCAGCTAACCAAAAGGTTGGCAGTTCAAACTCACCACCACTCCTTGGAAGCTCAATGAGGCAGGTCTACTCTGTCCTATAGGGTCAGAATTGACTTGACAGCACAGGTGTTTGGGTTTTATCCATTCAAAAAAGTTAATAATTTCATAAATGAACATAATTTGTATTGCATGCAATTTTCACATAAATTTGGACATCAATAATCTTATACTTCTAAAAGTAGAAGACAAAAACTAATCCATTGATTATGACTTATCCAAATGATATTCTCATATAAGGAACCTGAGGTCCAACATCTCCCACAGGTAAAATATACAGGTACTCATTCACTCTCAGAATAGCTCCTCTTTTCACTAGAACCTATAACTTCCGTTTCTTTTACGTCTAAGTATTTTTGGTGGTAGGAATGGATGCACATGTAAATGGATTCACCTATTATACTTAGGTAGGTGGTGTCTTTTGCTCACAAATTCAAATTGTCAGAGAGAGCTGTGAATTCAGGATTACCAACAGTATTATGTTTGGACTTCATTCATAATCTGTGGTGTAGTAAATCCTTTTTTAGTTTTTCTGTAATTTATTTGGAAAACATTGCAAATTTTGTGAATGGTCTATGATCTTCACACCTTTAATACATATTAAAATTTTTTGATTCTTAGTATATACCAACATTGACTTTCATATCAATAAAATATGTAGATGTTCCATTTTTCAAAATTGATATAAATATGCTATAATAGTGAGCATATCATTCTTTTATGCTTTGTTCCCTCATATATATTTTGAGTGAAATATATATTCAGTTTAATATATTTTTAACTACTGCCAAATTTTATTACATCATATATATGCAATTTATATATATAAATATAGATGTATATATATATAATGTTTATTTAAGAATACTTAGCTTCTTTCCAATCTTTTGTTAATATAACCCATATCCTTGTGCATGTGGCAATATTTTCTCAAGTAAATATTTCACTAGAATATTTTGGGTTTAAGATAATTGCATCTCCACCTTTTACACTCCAGTCAACTGTCAATTTGTGTGATAATTCCTCCACATATTTTACTGTTAGATGCGATAATTAACAGCAATCATGTAAGTGTGAAAATAAATTTAAATTGCATGTCACTTAAGTTACATGGCAGAAACTCTTTTAATCTATTCATCGACCTCTTGGATTTCTTCTGCAAACTGTGAATATCTCTAATTCATGGTTTCTAGATTGTTTGGCTTTTTCTTAATAATTTAAAGAATTTCCCATGTATTTTGTAATTTATATATTTAATTATATATTTAATTTATATATCTTTATAACTTGTTATTTATATGCATTGTGAATATCTTCTCCAGTTGATTTTATATATTTGACATTTTTGTTATTTTGGACTGAAGTTTTGCATTTTATATTACATATATTTGGGATACTTATATGATATTAATAATTTAATATTAATGTTCTGCATTTCATTAATAGGCTACCATTTTAAACAATTTCAATGTTATTTGGATCAAACAACTTGTTATTGGTATATAAGTTGTTTGAATCTATGATCATTGTTGATTTAATATTACATTGTACTGTCTTTGCATGCATGAATATTAAACATATTAAACTCACAAAATGTATTGCTATAGTTCATCTTTTAATTTGTAGTCTGTGATTTTTTTTTTTTTAAACAAAAGAGGGATAATCAGTGTTCTTAAAGGCCACTAAAACATAGGTGTAAAGTAGTCTGTGTCTGTAGATTTTTTTTTTTTAAATAATGTATTCACTTTCCTATTAGGTTCAGGTAAGCTGTGTTTTCCTATTACTTTTTAAATTCATATGACTTTCTATTTTTAAGGAAACATTTTCCTTTTCTAATCTATTTTCTTTGTTAGCGTTTCTCACTGCATTGGGTGGATGGACAGGTCTGTGTCTCTGGCTGCTGCTGAACTGGAGGTCATGACATGCAAAGTTCATTCACTTAAGCCGGCCCTGGGTCAGGGCACACTGGGTATAGACATACAAGTTACGAGTTGCTTAAATAACATGAAGACTAGGAGTCAGAACTCTAAAGACCTGTCCATATTTTGTTCACAAATACGTGTTATATTTGGGGAAGGTCACTTACTTTCCTATGAGCCACTCTCCTTGTTTCTAGACTGGGAAAATTCAGACTTTGGTAGACAGCTGTACTGGAGCACTGTTTTCAATTGTTTCCATCTGGCTCATTCTCTGCTTTAGCGATTTGATAACCACCTGCTAAGGCCCTGAGCTTAAGGGCAGCTTTCCAATGTTTCTCAGATGCCAAGATTCAATGAATATGATTTTGAAAGTCTTCTGTAGATTTAAATTTAAGATGAAATTATTTTAAATTAACTGTATTTGAAAATATTATCATATCAGGCATTCTATTCGCTGGACAAACAGTTCATATAATGTGAAATATATGTATATTTCACATTTAATCAGTATAAATTATGAAGTTCAGAAAAGTTACATGAGTAATCTAATAATAAACATTTAAACTGGTAGCTGTATTCATCTGAAGGTTGTCTGAACATAGAAGTACATATTTAATGGCCAGGTTTCTGGAGTTTGAATACCTATGCCACTGTTTAGTAGTTGGATAAATTTGAGCAATATGCTTAAACCTCAGTTTCATTATGTGCAAAATGAGATGACATAATAGTATCTACTATAGGATTATTTGATAACTACAATATAAAATG
Organism: Loxodonta africana; assembly: GCF_030014295.1. Taxonomy (NCBI): domain Eukaryota; kingdom Metazoa; phylum Chordata; class Mammalia; order Proboscidea; family Elephantidae; genus Loxodonta; species Loxodonta africana. The sequence goes on along the minus strand of NW_026975268.1, from coordinate 59,163 downwards.
TATATAAGTACATTGGAGAATGCATGCACAAGAAGATAGCTCTAAAAAGTTATTGATTATTATCATTATTATATTGTTATTGGCCATACATAGATGTTTCCTACCAAAATATTTTGAAAGTAAAATCAGTATTTTCCCATAACTCACATGTAATGTAATGTTACTTATTTCATACCAAAGAACAAAAATATCATTACATATCAGTCTTCATTTTTCAGCATAAGTGACATGTTTTCTGTGTTCCTTGAGATTTTTCTGTCTGCCCTCTGTCTGTCTACCTTCTATGAATTTATTTTGAACCTAGAGGAAACACTCATGACCATGGTAAATTTAATTATTCCAAGGCTATTAGGTTACTTGATTATTAATTTTACAATGTGTTCTCATGCCTTTAATATTCAATGTGTTATAAGAATTGTAATAGATACCATGAAACTTGCCACAAATTCAATAATGTCTCAAAATTCAATCAAAATTTTTTAAAATAGCAGGTAAAAAGAGAAAATATCCGTATTTCACATCAAAAAGGCAGTTGTTCCCAAGTGAATTCAATTCTGTGTAATTCCACACTACCAAAGTACAAGAGGGTATGTAGGTCAGATAAACTTCTAGTTGTCTATAATATTTCTGTACAATTTAAAAGAGGATAAAAACGTATTCCCATTTATTTTCTAGTTGTATAAAGTGGGTAGTTGCAGAGAGCTCAGAGTACTTTTAGATCCATTGTCACATTTTTCTGTCTACCTCAATGTGGTGTTCCCAGAATTAGCAAAGCTTCCCCTTTCTCAAAGGTACACTCTATGTTACATACCCACCTGTCCAATATTCTGGCCTGGCACTAGTATGTTCATTTCTTCAATTCAATCCAAAACAATTCCAAGCCAAAATGACTCTTACTTCACATCTGCATGATATAGATGGAGTAACTCAGACATAACAAGGATTTTTATAACTGTAGCAAACAATGTCCCAAGTCCTATGTTAACCCTGGATGTGCATTTCCTCATGGAATGTCACAACAATTAAATGAGGTAAACTGTCACTGTTTCAGATTTGCAGATGAAGGACTGGAGGGTTAGATTAATTTATTTTTCCCTGGTCTCAAAAGTAGGAAGCATGGGTCCAAAATCCTGGTCATGAAAGTAAACTCCCCACAGTTATTTTGGGCTTGCCAGCCAGTTTTTTGTTCCAATTATTATCTTAATAATGACAAAACTTTTTGAATAAAACAGACAACATAAATAAAGAAAAAAAAACTTTTTGAATAAAACAAACAGCATAAATGAAGAATGGACCCTCAAACACATCGTTGTTGTTAGATGCCATTAAGTCACCTAACACACGGCTACCCCGGGCAAAATGCTGCCCAGTCCTGCGCCATTCCCATAATCGGTTGTTGATCGGACTATTGCCATCCATCGGGTTCACTTTGGCTGACTTTTCAGAAGTAGATCGCTAGCCTTTTCTTCCTAGTGCATCTCAGTCTGGAAAATCTGCTGGAGCTCACTGGAGCAACTGTGAGTTCTGTGAAGTTAGGCACCTCTCTTATAAACTGTGTGTCTCAGGTTAGTGTATTTAAAATGGGTAACTGTCTTACTTTGTAAAAATGAAAAAAGATAGTGCATGTAGAATGTTTAATTAAATTACTTATATTTAGTATGTTATCAAACATAAATTTTATCTCTACACAAACTTTTTCCCAAAGAGAAATTCATGAATAGAGAATTTAATAGAATCAGATACATGCATCCATTTACCTCAGAGTCAGAGTATTAACTAAGACTCAGCTTTCCTAAAAGCTTAGTACAGATTGTCCCCGACTTAAGACATATTTGAGTTACAACAAACTGCCCTATGACTATCCTTTTTTTTTATCTTTGTACATCTTATTATTAGTAATATGTACTACATATAACGTTGTAGCACGTAATTTGTTGATGTTATCATTCTCTTGCCAATCCCAAAGACAAATAAAGATTGGATTTATAAAGATACTGTTAATAGGAGACAAAAATAATGAATATTTTTTAAAAAATTAGATATTCTACTTATATCAGAGCTGACTTATGACAGAGTCTTCAGAATGGAACCCTGTCTTACACTGGGAAATACCTGTAATATTATTCTCATAATTACAATTTGATAAAGATACATTAGTGCAATATAATCATGAAAGGATGTTTTTTCTCACTGGAAATTAATACATAGTTTAAACGAAATTTTTATAATTTCTATGCATTCAAACATTATACACTCAATGTCTCTTTATGATATTCATTACCAGTAGGAATGCAATGAAGATTAATCTCAGAGTAAAAGTGAAAAATCCTTTATTAGTCAATTTGGCAATATGGAGTGAGAGCCAGAGAGCTAGTCTTGTCACTTGAAGCATTGCCATACCTTGCGGATATCGTTCTAAAATATGACTAAAAAAGAAGGGCTGGGAGGAGACCCTGTAAACACAAAGGGCTTATTTTGCAAGGTTTTCCACAATGTGCATCCTGAACTATTGTAGAACTAATAAATTTCCCATGGAACACAATATAACAGCTGGAACAATCTTAGATATCATGCTAATTGTATAAACAATATTTTTCAAATTGTAAAAAATGTATATGGAAGAATATAAAAGGAATAGTTATGATGTTATCAAGTGCAATCCAGGTGCTTTAATTTCTGTGCTTTCCAAATAGTATGATTGTGATATAGTTTTTAAAATTACAGAAATTAAGTGGGCCACAGTCAAAGCATTAGCGCATACCATCCCCGGTTGTAAGCACTCAGTCTAGGAGTCGTAGCACTAACCTGCATCAGAGGAGCCACCGTGCAGGAGGTGTGGAATACTCTAAGCCTCTGGTTCCCAGATCACCGTTCGGATCCCCACCAATGCCTCTGTTGCCGGTATAAAATACAAGGCACCTGGCTAAAGCCTTAGGGATTCCTGAGCTTCAGGCTGCAGAAATGCTCGTGGGAAAACATTCGGAAGAATACAGATGACCACATGCTCTCCTCATTTATCACCTCCATACAGGATTATTTTAAAATTTCAGGATATTTGATCTCTGAAGATAATGACCTGTTTTATCAACATGCTAAAGTCAGGATGTGGTTATTTTGAATATGATGCTTGCCTTATAATATTATTAGTATTAAATGAGATACGATGCATAAAGCACTTAACTCATACCTAGAAAATATACTTAGTCCACAATCCTGTTAACCTAAACTTTCACAATAACTGATGTGTCAAGAAAGAGCTGGTAATGATGTGGGGAATAGAGTGGACTTCTAGACATGTCTTACCCAACAAAAGTCCATGACCGAATTGAACTTTTCCAGTCTTGAAACTTGCTAGTTATATATTTTGGGCCTGTTATATAACCTCTCTGAGCGTCAGTTTAATCATCTGTAAAAGGGGCATAATAATGCTTCTTCCATAGGATTATTTTTAGGGGCTACTGTATAGAATAAGGAGCCCTGGTAGTGCAGTCGTTAAGACCTCAGCTGCTGACCAAAACGCCAGCAGTTCAAATTCACCAGAAGCTCCTTGGAAACTCCATGGGGCAGTTCTACTCTGTCCTATTGGGTCGCTATGAGTTGGAATAGACTTGATGACAATGGGTTTGGTTTTGGTTTCAGGTATGGAATAAATATAAAGCACCAGATCTATCAAATAAGTATAATTTCATTATCTCCTTTCTTCTCTGCTTTAGCTGAATATGTTGACTTATGAACTGACGTACAGTAATGAGAGTTTTTTTTTAATGTCTTTATCTTGCAACAGAAAACAGTAAAAATCAGTTGCCATTGAGTTACCTCTGACTCATGGCAACCCTGTGTGTGTCAGAGTGGAACTGTGCTCTGTAGAGTTTTTAATGGGTGATTTTTCAGAAGTAGATCACCAGGTCTTTCTTCCAAGGTGCCTTTGGGTGGACTTGAACCTCCGTCTTTTCAGTTAGCATCTGAACATGTTAACTGTACCACCCAGGGGCTCTGCTCCAGGAGATTATACAGTATAACTGTTTGCACCACTCAGGAGCTCCAATATGGGAGGTTATACGATGCTGTGCTACATAATCAAAATATAATAAGCATTAACTAATTGATTTGTTACAGCTCTGCTTATGAACTGGTTAAGGGTTAAGAAAATGGGCTGAATTATTGCCGTGCAATGAATCACTTTTATATGGCTTTTCTAGCCCTGGTCTTGTAATTTCACAAAATGATTGTCTGGGCCAAAATTTTGCAAGGTATTAGTAGATTTACTACAAAACTAGTGGATTGAAAATTCACTTAATGGGATTGTGCCCTTTGTGGTCCAACTAGGAGATTGGTCTCTGTTCCTATTCTGTTAGGCTTATATAAGGGCCAAATCCACAGAGGTTCTGGGGCCCCTCACTACCATCAAAAAGAGCGTAGAGTGGAGTGCATCCTTTGGACCCAGGGTCCCTGCATTGAGAACTCCCTATATTAAGAAGAGAGAGTTGTAACAGTGAAGACAGGGATGGTGGGCTTGCTGGTCCATAGAGAGAGAACTGAGTGTCTTTGTGCAGGGGTGTGCCTCCTACTAAAGTACTGCAACAGTTGTACCTGCGGGACAGAGACCTGAGTGTGGCTGGTGTAATTTGCTTCCTTCCCCCTTTGGGCATCGTGGTGGGAACAATACATTCCCTCATGCAGGGTAGGCCTTGGTATCACGGCAGCAAGACAGAGAACCACTCTGGCCTGGGTAGCATGGTAGGAGGCAGCAGCATAGGTCAAAAAGGGCCCAGTGGCAGAGGCTCAGGAGATCCTGTGCAGGGGTCTTTCCATTAGTGAAGCAAGGCCCAGTGAGGCCCAGGGGCAGAGCAGAAGCCTCGGAAGCCATGCAGGTGTCCCGGGTAACATGGTGGCAGCCAGAGGCAGTGGTGACATGAAGACAACATTTGACCAGAAACACAATGTGCCAGTACAGTGATATTAGAAAGAATATGAGTAGTTTGGAGAAGAATAAGCAGATCTGCTTTGAGAATTTGTTTTACTGTTTACTGTTTGCTTTCTAGAAATAATAATAGTGGCTTTCACTTTGCCAATATTGTGTAAATGTCTTGATCACAGATGGCCGTAGCACTCATGGAATGGTTGATGCCAGTGGTTGTACATGCCTCATTCCTAGTTGTCTGGTAGTTTGAGGCACATCCTGTTTGCATGTGCAATGTGGTTAGATAGACAAACCACACAATTATATAATTATACTAGGATTGTCAAACCAATCTATGAAGGGATATTTGAATTTTATTTTCAAACAGACATATACCTATGGATATAGTCAATAATATGAGAAAAAAGAAAGTGAAAGTAGAAATATAAGTCAAATTCTGGTAACCCTGAATAAATTAATTAAAAGAGAAAATAATAATATTAAAATCAATAACAAAAATCAGGACAGTTAATATTTATTGAGTTATTAATTTCTGACAAAACAATAATAGTAGGAGACTTCAACACACCACTTTTGGTGAAGGACAGGACATCCAGAAAGAAGCTCAATAAAGATACGGAAGACCTAAATGCCACAAACAACCAACTTGACCTCATAGACATATACAGAACACTCCGCCCGACAGCAGCCAAGTATACTTTCTTTTCTAGTGCACATGGACATTCTCTAGAAGACCACATATTACGGCATAAAGTAAGCCTTAGCAGAATCCAAAACATTCAAATATTACAAAGCATCTTCTCTGACCATAAGGGCATGAAGGTGGAAATCAATAACAGGAAAAGCAGGGAAAAGAAATCAGACACTTGGAAACTGAACAAAACAAAAGACTGGATTATAGAAGGCATTAAGGATGGAACAAAGAAATTCCAATGAGAATGAAAACACTTCCTGTAAAAACGCTGGGATACAGTGAAAGAAATGCTCAGAAGTCAATTTATATCAATAAATGCACACATCCAAAACGAAGAAGGGGCCAAAATCAAAGAATTATCCCCACAACTTGAACAAATAGAAAGAAAGCAACAAAAGAAACTCACAGGCACCAGAAAAAAAAAAAAAAAACAAATACTAAAAATTAGAGCTGAACTAAAAGAAATAGAAAACAATGAAAAGAATTAACAAGACCAAAAGCTGTTTTTTTTTGAAAAAACTAACAAAATTGATAAACCACTAGCCAAACTGACAAAAGAAAAACAGGAGAGGAACCAAATAACCTGAATAAGAAATGAGATGGGCGATATTACAACATACCCAACTAAAATTAAAAGAATCATATCAGATTTCTGTGAAAAATTGTACTCTGACAAATGTGAAAACCTAGAAGAAATGGGTGAATTCCTAGAAACACACTGCCTACCTAAACTAACACAAAAAGAGGTAGAACAGCTAAATAGACCCATAACAAAAGAAGAAATGGAAAAGGCAATCAACCCCCCCACCCCAAAAAAGCCCTGGTCCGGACAGCTTCACTGCAGAGTTCTACCAAACTTTCAGAGAAGAGTTAACACCACTACTACTAAAGGTACTTCAGAGCATAGAAAGGACAGAATACTACCAAACTCATTCTATGAAGCCACCATATCCCTCATACCAAAACCACGTAAAGACACCACAAGAAAAGAAAATTATAGACCTATATCCCTCAGGAACTTAGATATAAAAATCCTCAACAAAATTCTCGCCAATAGAATTCAACAACATATCAAAAAAATAATTCACCATGACCAAGTGGGATTCATACCAGGTATGCAGGGATAGTTCAACATTAGAAAAACAATTAATGTAATCCATGACATAAATAAAACAAAAGAATCACATGATTTTATCAATTGATGCAGAAAAGGCATTTGACAAAGTCCAACACCTATTCATGATAAAAACTTGAGCAAAACAGGAATAGAAGGAAAATTTCTCAACATAATAAAGGGCATTTATATAAAGCCAACAGCAAACATCACCCTAAATGGAGAGAGCCTGAAAGCATTCCCACTGAGACTGGGAACCAGACAAGGATGCCCTTTATCACCGCTCTTACTCAACATTGTGTTGGAGGTCCTAGCCAGAGAAATTAGGCTAGATAAAGAAATAAAGGGCATCTAGATTGGCAAGGAAGAAGTAAAAGTATCTCCATTTGCAGGTGACATGATCTTATACACAGAAAACCCTAAGGAATCCTTCAGAAAACTACTGAAACTAATAGAAGAGTTCAGCAGAGTATCAGGATACGAGATAAGCATACAAAAATCAGTTGGATTCCTCTACACGAACAAAAAGAACATTGAAGAGGAAATCACCAAATCAATGCCATTTACAGTAGCCCCCAAGAAGATAAAATAATTAGGAATAAATCTTACCAAAGATGTAAAAGACTTACACAAAAAAACTGCAAAACACTTCTGCAAGAAACCAAAAGAGACTTACATAAGTGGAAAAACATACCTTGCTCATCGATAGGAAGACTTAACATTATAAAAATGTCTATTCTGCCAAAAGGGATCTATACATTTAATGCAATTCCAGTCCAAATCCCAACGGCATTCTTGATGAGATGGAGAAACAAATCACCAACTTCATATGGAAGGGAAAGAAGCCCCAGATAAATAAGGTATTACTAAAAAATAAAAACAAAGTGGGAGGCCTTACTTTCCCTGATTTTAGAACCTACTATACCACCACAGTAGTCAAAACAGCCTGGTACTGGGACAACAACAGATACATGGACCAATGGAACAGAATTGAGAATCCAGATATAAATCCATCCACATATGAGCAGTTGATTTTTGACAAAGGCCCCAAAACAGTTAAATGGGGGGAGAAGACAGTTTTTTTTAACAAATAGTGCTGGCATAACTGGATATCCATCTGCAAAAAAGTGAAACAAGACCCATACCTCACTCCATGCAAAAAAATGAGCTCAAAATGTATCAAACACCTAAATATAAAATCGAAAAAAAAGGTAAAGATCATGGAAGAAAAAATAGGGACACTGTTCGGAGCCCTAATACATGGCATAAATAGTATAGAAAACATTATTAAAAATACAAAACAAAAACTAGATAACTGGGAGCTCCTAAAAATCAAAAACCTATGCTCATCCAAAGACTTCACCAAAAGAGTAAAAAGACTACTTACAGAATGGGAAAAAGTTTTCAACTATGACATTTTCAATCAGCGCCTTATCTCTAAAATCTACATGATACTGCAAAAACTCAACTACAGAAAGACAAATAACCCAATTTAAAAATGGGCAAAAGATATGAATAGACACATCTCTAAAGAAGACATTCAGGTAGCTAACAGATACATGAGGAAATGTTCACGCTTATCAGCCATTAAAGAAATGCAGACCGAAACTACAATGAGACTTCATCTCATTCCAACAAGGCTGGCGTTAATCCAAAAAACACAAAATAGTAAATGTTGGAGAGGCTGTGGAGAGATTGGAACACTTATACACTGCTGGTGGGAATGTAAAACGGTACAAGCACTTTGGAAATCAATTTGGGTCTTCCTTAAAAATCTAGAAATAGAACTACCATAGGATCCAGCAATCCCATTCCTTGGAATATATCCTAGAAGAATAAGAGCCTTTACACAAACAGATATATGCACACCCATGTTTATGCAGCACTGTTTACAATAGCAAAAAGATGGAAGCAACCAAGGCGCCCTAAGAACTTGAGAAATAGTTTAAACTGAGAAGAAAACATTCTTTTGTCATTACCAGAGGGGGGAGCGAGGGAGGGCGGGAAAGGGGTTTAGATAGTAATAGGAACTATTTTAGGTGAAGGGAAAGACAGCACACAATACAGGGGAGGTCAGCACAATTGGACTAAACCAAAAGCAAAGAAGTTTCCTGAATAAACTGAATGCTTCAAAGGCCAGCGTAGCAGGGGCAGGGGTCTGGGGACCATGGTTTCAGGCGACATCTAAGTCAATTGGTACAATAAAATCTATTAAGAAAACATTCTGTATCCCACTTCGAAGAGTGGCATCTGGGGTCTTAAACGCTAGCAAGCAGCCATCTAAGATGCATCGATTGGTCTCAACCCACCTGGATCAAAGGATAATGAAGAACACCAAGGACACAAGGTGATTACGAGCCCAAGAGACAGAAAGGGCCACATGAACCAGTGACTACATCATCCTGAGACCAGAAGAACTAGATGGTGCTTGGCTACCACCGATGACTGCCCTGACGGGGAATACAACAGAGAACCTCTGAGGGAGCAGGAGAGCAGTGGGATGCAGACCCCAAATTCTCATAGAAAGACTAGACTTAATGGTCTGACTGAGATTAGAAGGACCCTGGTGGTCATGGCCCCCAGACCTTCTGTTGGCCCAGGACAGGAACCTTTCCTGAAACCAACTCTTCAGACATGGATTGGACTGGAAAATAGGTTGGAGAGGGATGCTGGTGAGGAGTGAGCTTCTTGGATCAGGTGGACACTTAAGACTATGTTGGCATCTCCTGCCTGGATGGGAAATGAGAGGGTGGAGGGGATTAGAAGCTGATGAAATGGACACGAAAAGAGAGAGTGTAGGGAGAGAGCGGGCTGTCTCATTAGGGGGATAGCAATTGGGAGTATGTAGCAAGGTGTATATAAGTTTTTGTGTGAGAGACTGATTTGATTTGTAAACTTTCACTTAAAGCACAATAAAAATTACAAAAAATATATTTGTTGAGAAATTACTGAGTGAGCTCTATCGTTCCTAACAGTCTATTTGCATGATTTCATCGAAGCAGATTCACGAAGATAATGTTATTTTTAGCTCCCACTGACTTTTGATGAAACTGGATCTTAGTAAAGTTAAGTTACTGCCCAAGGTTAAAACCTTAAAAAGATTAGACTAGGAAAATGGTCTGGTGGTCTATTTCCAACAATTAGCCAATGTAAAACTTACGGATCACAACAGAACATTGTCTGACTCACTTCCTTTGGACAAACCATTAGGAGGGATCAATCTAATGCAGGACCTCATGCTTGGGGAAATACCAGGCCAGAGAGGGTAAGGGAGACCTTTGTTGAGGCAGACTGGCACAATAGCCACTATAGTCATTGCAAATTTGTACTTGTTTAATGAATTATTTTAATACATTTTTTACTGCAGTAGAGATATTTTTAATTTTATTGAAGTTTGTAAACAGATACAGTTAAACAAAAAGTCATAGTAGTACAGTGAGATGAATTAACTCAAAGGGAAGAGAACTGAGTACAAATATCCTAGAAGAAGAAGTAGAATGTTTTTTGACATCTGGGAGCTGACCTGGCACTATCAATTAGGTTTTTGTATTGCCAGGAGCTGGCCTTGATGTCTGCCTGTTGAACAGACATGGTTTTACAAAATATCAATATGGAAGATAGGAAAAAGATTCTCCAAAGGTGTCCTTGTCTCAATCCCTGGAATCTGTGAATATGTTAAGTTACATGGCAAAGGAGAATTAAGATTGTACATGGAATTAAAATTGTTAATCAGCTGACCTTAAGAAAGAGTATCCTCTGATTATAATGACATAAAATTAGAAATCAATAACAGAAACAGCAAGGAAAAAAAATCAAATACGTGGAAACAGAACAACACCTGGCTTAAAAACTACTGGATTATAGAAGAAATCAAGGATGGAAAAAATAAATTCATAGAATTAAATGAAGAATGAAAACATGTCTTACCAGAACCTTTGGAAAACAGCAAAAGCAATGCTTAGAGGTCAATTTACAACAATAAATGCACACATTCAAAAAGAAGAAAGTGCCAAAATCAAAACATTAACCCTACAACTTGAACAAATAGAGAGAAACAAAAGTAGCCCTCAGGCACCAGAAGAAAGGAAATAATAAAGGTTAGAGCAGAAATGAATGAGATGGAGAATAGGAAAACAATTGAAAGAGCAGACAATACTAAAAGACGGTTTTTTGAAAAGATCAACAGAATCAATAAACCATTGGTCAAATTGACAAAAGAAAAAACAGGAGAGGAAGCAAATAACCTAAATAAGAAATGGAATGGGTGATATCACAACAGACCCAATGGAAATAAAAAGGATCATAACAGAGTACTATGAAAAATTGTACTCTAACAAATTTGAAAATCTAGAAGAAATGGACAAATTTCTAGGAACACACTACTTACCTAAACTAACACAAATTGAGGTAGAAAAACTAAATAAACCCACAACAAAAGAAGAGATTGAAGAGATAATTAAAAAAATAAAAACCACCACCAACAAAAAAGCCCTGGCCCAGACGGCTTCACTGGAGAATTCTACCAAACTTTCAGGGAAGAGTTAACACCATTACTACCAAAGGCATTTCAGGCATAGAAAAGGATGAAATACTCGCAAACTCATTCTATGAAGCCAGCATAACCATGATAGAAAAGTCAGGTAAAGATCCACAAAAAAAAGAAAATTACAGACCAATATCCCTCATGAATATAGACCCAAAAATCCTCAACAAAATTCTAGCCAATAGAATTCAACAACATATCAAAAAATAATTCACCATGACCACGTGGGATTCATACCAGGTATGCAGGGATGGTTCAACATTAGAAAAACAATAATGTAATCCATCACATAAATAAAACAAAAGACAAGAACCACATGATCTTATCAACTGATGCAGAAAAGGTATTTTAAAAAGTCCAAAACCCATTCTTGATAAAAACTCTCAGCGAAATAGGAATAGAAGGAAAATTCCTGGACATAATAAAGGCCATTTATACAAAGCCAACAACCAACATCATCCGAAATGAAGAGTCTTAAAGCATTCCCCTTGAGAAGGGGAACCAGACATGGATGCCCTTTGTCACCACTCATATTCAACATTGTACTGGAGGCCCTAGCCAGATCAATAAGGCAAGAAAAAGAAATAAAGTGCATCCAAATTGGTAAGGAAGAAGTAAAAGTATCCCTATTTGCAGATGATATGGTTTTATACATGGAAAACCCCCCAAAATCCACAAGAAAACTACTACAACTAAAATAGAAGATTTTGCAAAATATCAGGATATAAGATAAACATACATAAGTCAGTCAGATTCCTCTGCACCAAAAGAGAGAACTTCCAAGAGGAAATCACCAAATCAATACAATTATAATAGCCCCCAAGAAGATAAAGTATTTAGGAATAAATTTAAACAGAGATGTAAAAAACCTACACAAAGAAAACTACAAGACACTATTACAAGAAATCAAAAGAGACCTAAATAAGTGGAAAAACATACCATGCTGATAGACAGGAAGACTCAACATTATGAAAATGTCAGTTCTTCCCAAAGTGATCTACAGATACAATGCAATCTCAATCCAAATTCCAATGACAACTTTTAGCATGTTGGAGAAACAAATCACAAACTTCATATGGAAAAGGAAGAAGCCCCAAATAAGTAAAGAATTACTGAAGAAGAACAAAGTGGGAGGCCTCACACTACCTGATGTTAGAACCTGTTATACCACCATGATAGTCAAAACAGCCTGGTACTGGTACAACAGACACATAGACCAATATAACAAAATTGAGAACCCAGACGTAAATCCATGCACCTATGAGCAGCTGATAGTTGACAAAGGCCCAAAGTCCATTAAATGGGGCAAAAGACAGTCTTTTTAACAAGTGGTGCTGGCATAACTAGATATCTGTCTGCAAAAAAATGAAACAGGACCCATACCTCACATCATGCACAGAAACTAACTCAAAATGATCAAAGACCTAAATATAAAACCTAAAATGATAAAGATCACGGAAGAAAAAATAGGGACAATGCTAGGAGGCCTGATACACGACATAAACAGAATACAAACCATAACCAACAATGCAGAAACATCAGAAACTAGATAACTGGGGTCTGCTAAAAGTCAGTTATGCTCATGAAAAGAGTAAAAACAGAACCTACAGATTGGGAAGAAATTTTTAACTATGACATATCTGGGAAGGGTCTAATCATTAAAATCTACAAAGTACAGCAACACCTCAACTACAAAAAGACAAATAAAAAAATTAAAAATGGGCAAAGCATATGAACAGACACTGCACCAAAAAAGATATTCAGGTGGCTAATGTACACATGAGGAAATGCTCATGATCATTAGCCACCAGAGAAATGCAAATTAAAACAACAAAGAGATGTCTTATCACCCCAATAACACTGGCGCTAATCCAAAAAAAGGAAACCCTGGTGGTGTAGTGGTTAAATGCTGTTAACCAAAAGGTCGGCAGTTGGAATCCACCAGGCGCTCCTTGGAAACTCCACAAGGCAGTTCTACCCTGTCCTATAGGGTCTCTATGAGTCAGAAATGACTCAATGGCGATGGGTTTGGTTAATCCATAAACCACAAAATAAAAATGTTGGAGAGGTTGTGGAGAGATTGGACTCTCATGCACTGCTGGTGAGAATGTAAAATGATACAATCACTTTGGAAAACAATCTGGTGCTTCCTTAAAAAGCTAGAAGTAGAAGTACCATAAGATCCAGCAATACCACTCATAGGAATATACCCAAGAGAAGTAAGAGCAGTCGCAGGAATAGACACATGCATACCATGTTCATGGGAGCACCATTCACAACAGCACAAAGATGTAAACAACCTAAATGCTCACCAACAGACGAATGGGAAACAAATTATGGTACAGACACACAGTGCAGCCTACTGACGGAGCCCGGTTCTACTCCGACACCCAACGGGTCACTGTGAGTTGCGTTTGATTCTACTGCAACTGGTGGTGGTTTTTGTTTTATATGAAGATATAGCTGTAGCTATGTTGTTGTTGATGTCTTGCGCTGAATGTTGTTGAGAGCAGTTGCTATTTAGTTGGCTTCTACTCAAAGTAACCTAATATATAAGAGAAAGAAATTTTCCCTGGTCCCGTGCCATCCTAATGATTGTTGGTATGTTTGAGTCCGTTGTTGTGGTTATTGCGTCAATCCATCTTTTTGAGGGTTTCCTTTATTTTTATGATCTTCTACTTCACCTAACAGGACTTCTTTTCCTAGTGATCGGTCTTTCCAGATAATGTGTCCAAAGTAAGTAAGATGAAGTCTTGCCATCCTCATTCCTAAGGAACATTTCACTGTTTTATTGTAAGACTGATTTTTTTGTTCTTTTGTTAATCCATGGTACATTCAATATTCTTCACCAACACCACACTTCCACGCATCAGTACTTCTCCTGCCTTCTTTTTTCATTGTCCAGTTTTCACATTCACAGAGGCAAACAAAAAGACCACAGTGTTGAATAGAAGTAGGGAAAAGAGATATCCTTGCCGCGTTCCTGATTTTATGGCAAAATCTTTCAGTCTTTCACCATTGAGTGTAATGTTAATTGTTGGTTTTTCACAACTGTCCTTTATCATTTTAAGGAAGTGTACTGAGGTGAAGGAAATTCAGAGCTATATGACAGTATTGCACAACAAGCTATTTAATGGGGCCAACACATTGAAAGTCACATGCAAGGGGGTGGTCCCTGTAGCAGAAGGTCTTCCAGAGGCTAGAGTCACAGGTAGCATCAGAAGGAGAAGAGAGCAAGAAAGCTCCCAGGGGTGAGAAGCGATATCCTCCTGCAGCCAGGCGATAAGTCTCTGGGTCAGAGAGCTCTAAAAGCAGCAGCATCTTAGGGTCTTTATACCTACAGGAATTTATCTTTTTTTTTTTTTTTTTTTTTAGGACTAGCAGAAGTTGAGTCCAGTTTTGCAGGGTATGTAAAACAGGCAGGTCCTAAGTGGCTAAAAATCTGCTTATTTGGGCTATTTTTAAATCAGTTGGACATGTACAAGTTTGAGTTTCATGCCAGTTTTTTTTTTTTTTTTTTCCATATAATACGCCTCGGCTTACTTGAAGAAGTAAATAACTTGGGGCTAATACACAGAGGCCATTTTTGACTCTCACACAATAGGAAGTTCGCTTTTATTCCTGATTTTTGAGTGTTTTTTTGTTAAACGCTTTTTTCTGCATCAGTTGATAGATCATCCCCCTCTCCCTATGTTCTATTAATGTGTTGCATTACACTGATTGACTTTTATATATGCTGCACTTGTGGGACAAAGCACACAGGGTTATGGCATATGGTCCTTTTAATATGCTGCTGGATTGGAGTTTTACTATTTTGTTGAGGATTTCCATAGATATTTCTATGCAATATTTTTTTCTGATGGCTTTGTCTGGCTAAATATCAGGATGCTGATAGCATCATGGATTGAGTTACAAATTATTCCTTCCTTTTAGTTTTTGGAAAAGTTTGAGAAAGATTGATGTTAATTTCTATTTGATGCCTTCTTTATAATTTCTTTGTCATTATTGATATTCTCTATTCGTTGAGACATTCTCCTGTTTTCCTTTAGGTCTTTGACCACGTTTAACACAGTAGATTTAAACGATTTGCCTAGCAATTCTATGTCATTGGTTCTTCAGGGACTGTTTTCACCGATTTTTTTTTTTTTTTTCCTGTGAATTGGTTGTACTTCCTGTTTCTTGGCATGCCTAGTATTTTTACCAAACACTGGGCTTTGTGAATTTTATGTGTTAACTCTGAAAAGCAGATTCTCCAGCCTACCTAGTGCTTGCTGTTATTGTTGAGGGCTGCGGTCATCTGTTTAGTGACATTTCCAAACTATTTATTTGTTTGTATGTATTTATTATTTTTCATAGACTGTTTTCTTTGCCATGTGTGGTCACTGAAGTCTATCTTCAGTTATTTTAGTGGTCAACCAGTGACCTGATAGAGACCTTTTTTGGAGTCAAAAAGAGAAGAAAAAGAAAACTAAAAACCCTTTCCTGGTCATTGAAGATTGACTCTGAATTAGGTACTCTTTCAATGCTTAGCCAGGCCACCTACAACTGGGCCTTAGTCTACACCTCTGTTTGTGCAGAGCCCAAAGATCTGCCAGAGGCTCAAACCTAGGGTCCTCTCAGGTCTTGTCTGAGCATGCATTCAACCTGGGTATGTACATTGGATCTCTGATCCTTCAGTACATTCAGTATCTCTACAGTTTATTCTCCCATGCATCTGCCTCGTCAGCCTCTTCTTTTCCAGGCTATCAGGTTTGTCTGCTTCTTTCCCTGTTCTCCATTCCTTACCTAAGCTGGTTATGGCATTATATGTCTTTAAGGCTTTTCACAGACACCACCTGGTAGCCACTCATGTCTGAGAGGAGTAAAGCCAAGGCCTATCTCAGAGCAAGTATCTCTGAAACTATCAGATTGGTCAAAATAAACAACAACAACATTTTCAGAAAAAAGATCTGTCTTGTCCACACCCTGGCACCAGCAAGCCACACCAGGAATGTGGGCTGCTGTCTTCATGGCAGCTGCCAAGTGGAGAATGGGGGATAGTAGGTGAATAAACAAAAATGCCACAATTTTTCATCAAAATTCAACAGCATCTTTTCTCATGAAGCACTTAATGTTTATTCTGTCAGGTTTTTTCCCCACTTATTCATTGCTTCAGGGAAACCCTGGTGGCCTAGTGGTTAAGTGCTACGGCTGCTAACCAAAGGGTCGGCAGTTCGAAGCCTCCAGGCACTCCTTGGAAACTCTATGGGGCAGTTCTACTCTGTTCTATAGGGTCGCTATGAGTGGGAGTCGACTCGATGGCATTGGGTTTGGTTTTTGGTTTTTTTCATTGCTTCAGTGGAGGGAACGAATCCTATACCTTCTTAACACACTGTTTGCTGTAACATCCCCTCTCCTGATGTTTTTAAGTGGCCTTTCCCTTATTTCAGAAACACTGGTGGCATAGTGGTTAAGTGCTATGGCTGCTAACCAAGAGGTCAGCAGTTCGAATCCACCAGATGCTCCTCGGAAACTCTATAGTGCAGCTCTACTCTGTCCTATAGGGTCGCTATGAGTCGCAATCGACTTGATGGGAGTGGGTTTGGTTTTCTGGTTTTCTCTTATTTCAGTATTTGCTTGGTTGCTGTAAATATTTTAAAACTTTCTAAATTTCTAAAAAAGTTGATTCTAACACTTTTTGCTTTGTCGCTGTTTCTGTGCAGGAACAGGCCCTCCACAGAAGCTATCTGAGGCTATCAACTTGGTCATTTTCACTGACATTATCCACATCTCATTTTTTAAAAATATACACGGATATACAATTGATCCAACAACTTTCACTGAAATGTGTATTCTTTTATCACTCCCCATACAAGCACCTGACATATGTGACTCATCATTGTACACATATGTGTGCATCTGAATTATGTATTCTCTTCCACTGGTCTATAATTATATCAGTACAAATTTTTAATATCACATAGAATGATGCATCTCATTTTATTATTTTTAAAATTCCCTTTGAGCTATTACTGTTTTTTGCATCATTTTGTATAAATTCTATAGCCAACTTGTAAATTAAACACACACACATGCACACACTGATGGGATTCTAATGGGGATTATATTGAATTTATGTAATAATTGAAATGATTTATTTTTTCATTGTTCAGTATAATTCATGGATAATGCACTTAAATATAATTGTTTCATTACAAGTAAGTATGGGTAGCAGCTAGGGGGAGGCATGAGGAATCTTCTCAAGTGCTAATAATATGTTACTACTTTCATATAGGTTTGTTCAATTTGC
This sequence comes from Loxodonta africana, assembly GCF_030014295.1. Classification (NCBI taxonomy): domain Eukaryota; kingdom Metazoa; phylum Chordata; class Mammalia; order Proboscidea; family Elephantidae; genus Loxodonta; species Loxodonta africana. Next base: position 41,602 of record NW_026975268.1, on the reverse strand, counting down.
GATAATCTATCTGATTAGTTGTGAATGTACTGTATATGGATTTCTTTATTCTGTATAACTTACACAAATCATCCTTCAAATTGCTATTTACTTAAAAAAAGTTTGTTAGCTATAGCTATTGAAGTTTAGGCATCGTATTTAGTCAGGTTTAGGCTCTATTGGAACTCAAAAGCATGAAAATGGTCAAAAATACTACAAAAATTAATTACAATAATAAAAGATCAAGGATGTATAAAACTCTAAGGCCAAGATCAAGAAGCTGGGGTGGAGATTACCTGAAACTTGAAGCTAGCAACTGGACATGCAACCATATACTTCACTGACTGATGTGGTCTGCAGATGTGAACTTTCATGCAATCTGTGTGAAAAATATTTAAATATGTTAAAATTCATTAAATTTGAATGTACATTTATTAAAATATGGATTTATTATTTTCGTTTTTGATAGTAAGTATAAATTAGAGTTTCAAACTTTATGTAAAACACAAATGGTTTACACACTTAAGTAATTTCACCACCAATTCCATTCGTAGATATATACAAAATACAAACTCTTGTTTATGGGAAACAGGAGACAAATGCAACAATGTTTATAAGTGCATTGTATATAATAGTAGACAACTAGAAATAAAACAAGCATCTGTCAGCAACAACACCAACAACAAAAAATGGATAAATGTGTAGTATAGTCTTAAAATAGAATGCCATTCAATAATAAAATAGAATGGGCTGTCATTTCATTCAACCTGGAGCGTTAGTAATGTCAACTGAAAAAACAATTTTCAAAAAGATTATCTACAACTTAAGGCCCCTTTATTAAGTTCTACAGCATCTAAAAATATTTTCTAATACCCTATGAATTCTATATTATAATTATAGCAAGAGAATTAAAAAACCAAAAATTCAGAATGATGGTGGAGGTATAGGAGGATATGAGGAGTCCCTGGATGGTGCAAACAGTTAACATAAAAAAAAAAAAAAAATAGTCACTGCTAAATGAAACCTTGGTGGTTCGAGTCTACCCAGAGGTATAGGAGGATATGAAGAGTCCCTGGATGGTGCGAACAGTTAACATAGTCACTGCTAACTGAAAGCTTGGTGGTTCGAGTCTACCCAGAGGCATCTCAGGAGAACGGATTGGTGATCCACATTAGAAAAATAAGCCGTTGAAAACCCTACCAAGAACAGTTCTACTCTGACACACATGGGGTCGCCAAGAGTTGGAGGAGCACTAAAGATAAATTTACTATTTTAGTTGTTGGGTTGGGTGGTGAACTTACAGGTATACATTATATTATAAACAAACTGACCGAAGTAAGGCATTCATAGACCAATAAACACATTTTGTCTTGAACCAGAAATGAGTGTTCCTAAAGGCCACTACATATAATTATTATTAAAATTATTGACAATGGATCCAAAAAAATCTTGTCAGTGAATCTCTAAAATATTTCACAGAAATATACGCTTTCTTCCAATACCATTGTTCATGCACTGATGGCACACTGGTTGTATTTTGCTCTCATGGTTTATATTCCACTTTATATTTAGCAGCAAGTAGTTTAGCAACCCACTGCATTATTTATTATCAACACTCAGACTCTAAGAAGTTTTCATATATTACTGATTGGAAAATAAATGATTAAATCCACTTTGGATAACGCTAAAAAAAATTTTTTTTTTTTTTTATTAGAGCTAAACATGTGCCTAATTTATGACTAAGCAATTTCAATTTAGGTATATGTACAAGAGAATTGAGTTCACGTGTTCTCAAAAAACACTTGTACAGGAAGCTTTATGGTAGTTTTATTCATTATAGTCAAACATTTCTGACATCAGAATGGAAATAATTATTCTAAGCCATATGATGGAATTCAGCTTTGTAATAAAAATGATGGAGACACTCAAAAATATGGTTGAACCTTTTAAACATGTTTAGGAAAAGAAGCCAGACATCAAAGAGAACTTATTTTCTGATTTAAAAGTTTCGACTCAATGGTGATGAGAAATAAGAGCTTCTATTTAATGGCGATAGAAGTCAGAATAATGATTGTAATTGTGGACCTAAGGCATTAACATGAAAGTAGCATAAGAGATGACGAATGATGAAATGCTCCACCTGTGGTTTCCCTCAAGCTGTAACGATGACAGTTCCACACTTCCAGTTGTTAATTTCAAGTTTTAGCCCAATTCTGAAAGCTTCTTATTTCATAGAATTTCACATTCCATGTGTCCACAAAACTCATATGTCTGCTTTCTCCCAGTCTCCTGAATCTGCCCAGTCTTTGCCTCTCCACTAATATCACCTTGGTCCAAGGTAATATCTTGTCACAGCTGGACTACCGCAATGGCTTTCTCCTGCCCACATCAGTTCTCTACCACAACTCTGCAATGGTAGCCCATTGCTTTAGGTTCAAAGCCACAATCCTCACATTGATCTAATTCACACTGTAAGACCCGGCCCCAAAACATATACCTATTTCATGTGTCTCACCAATTTACTCCTTGATCTTTTGTGACTACGCTGGGCATGTCCCCACCTCAGGGAGTTCTCACTTGTTCTTTGCTCTTCCCAGAACATTTATCCACAAATATCCACTTGTCTCTCTTCCTCGACTCCTTTTAGTTTTTGACAAAAGTCATATTCTTGATTCTCCCTTCTCTATTTGACTTAATATTGCAAATATCCTCTGTTTTCCTGATTCCAATTTTCCACTTAGTTCTTCTTCATGATGATTAATACTTTTTGGTATACTCTGAAATTTACCCAAACCCAGTGCTGTCGAGTCGATTCCAACTCATATAAGGTCGCTTTACCAGTTAATTTTATATACTGTCTTTCTCCCCACGATAAAATGTAAACTTCATGAGAGCAGAGACTTATGTCAGCTTTTTCTTGTTTAATCCCATTTCACCAGTGCCTATAACAGTGTCACATACAAAGTTAAAGCATTAAAGCCCTTGTTCAATGAATGAATAAATAAATAAATAAGTGGATGTATGCATTTTGCTCTATATTATAGTTTGGTCATCATATGTATTTTCCTGACATTATGTATTATATGGTAAATTATATTTCATGTGCATTTTATTTCAGAATATTAAAAAGGTACTAAAAATTTGTTATGACATGGGAGCATTGTGTTGACAGGGGTTAAATCTATTGCTTTAGAAGATAAAGTTGAAAATGGCAACCATTCTCTTGCTTTTACACGGCAAATCCACCCAGTTCCAATAACAAAGCTTTAGTTATTTCTGAGAAGTGTAGAAACCAAGGCATTGTTACATTTATTTATTTTGTAAACATTTCTTTGAGCTTACATCTCTCTAGACAGTAGGCTAATCAAATCATGTTGTTCAGTCTCAAACTGTAAAGGGTTCCTGAAGTCATATTTTCTGTACAAATGTCTATTTTCCCAGCACTCTTCTCATGGCCCCCATGACCTCCTTATTCCTCAGACTGCAGATAAATGGGTTCAGAAGAGGTGTAATGATACTGTAAAACACCGCCACCACTTTATCTTCCTCAGGGTAATGCAAGGAATGTGGCCTTGTATAGGTGGAGAGAGTAGCCCCATAGAATAGGCTTGCCACAATCAGATGAGAGGAACACGTGGAGACGGCTTTTGTCTGCCCTTTACCTGAGCTCATCTGGTACACCACAATAAGCACCCGGGCATAGGAAGCCAGAATGGCCATGAATGGTAGTAACAGAATGACAAGGCCACTAAAGAGGACAGTATACTCATACTGGGAGGTGTCCTGACACACCAAAGGCATTAGAGATGGAACTTCACAGAAAAAGTGGTTAATGATCCGAGATGTACAGAATGGAAGTTGAAATACATGCAATGTATGTATTAAAGCATTGATAGAACTACTGGCTCATGCACATGTGACCATGGACAAACAGATCGTCTTGCTCATGAGCACAGGATAATGTGAAGGGTGACAGATCGCTACATATCTATCATAAGACATGAAACCAAGAAGAAGAGCTTCAGTTCCACCAAGGGTCAAAACCACAAAGGTTTGAATCTTACAGTCTAAAGAAGTAATAGTCTTATCATTTGACAGAAAGTTTGCTGCCATCTTGGGTACCGTGGTGGAGATGTGCATCGTGTCAATGAAGGAGAGCTGACTGAGGAGGAAGTACATGGGAGTGTGGAGCGGAGTGTCCAGCCGGATGAGGTGGATCAGTATGATATTTCCCATCAAAGTCACTGAGGAGAGGCCCACAATGGTAACAAAGAGGACGGTGTTCATTTGGCCATATTGGAAAAAGCCAAGAAGTATAAATTCTGCTCCAAAAGTTTGATTTTCTGTCTTCATGGCTTAGATAAAAATAAAGCAGACAATATCTGAAAATTCAATGTAAACAACATTGAATGTCCTTCAGAAGAAAACAAAATGATCATTAAATGCAGTAGAATTTCCCTGAATCACTTTAGGTGACTATTTCTCCCTGTTTCTATACACTGAGTCTGTGTCTGTTGAGCAATGGCCAATTTGAAAAAAAAAAAAAAAATTATCATTTTTTTTTTTTATTTCTTACAGAATAAAAATATTATCTGGAAATAAACATTTAGATGATTTGCCAACATGAGTCTTTTCTCCCCTTTTAAATATCTTCAAGATGAGAGATTGGAGATGTGCTTACTTGGTATGAGAAAAAAAATCTTTCACTCCATTCATTTAAATAATTAAACATGACAGTGATGTTCAAATATGGTATAATATTCTTACAAAAAGAATTTCTTTCTCCATTTCTCAATTTTGAAATTATATTGGCTATAGGTTGTAATAAATGTTATATTACCATTTGTATGTCAGGAATACTACAACTCTTATAAAAGAATTGGCGGTTATTTTAAAAATATCTGTAATTGTATGTGGAAATTTGTTGCCCAGGCAAAAAACAAATATGCAAGACCTTTAAGAAGGGCTGGAGAAAGAAACACTAAAATGTTACGTTAGCAATTATTAATCTAAGTTTAACTCAAGGAACATGTCAAGAATAGCATTTTGAATTTGACTTGGTCCTTTTATATTAATAGGGGAAATTTACATTTAAACTGCACTTGGATGAAATGTCAGTTAGTAAAATGTTATTACTTGCTCCTCAGTTGAGATATGGAGTCAAAAGGTATTGATGCCCCATTAAAATTTGAAAGTTTTAGATAATTGTTATTACAAATATTGCTCAACAAAGTTGAGAAATTAAAATTATTTTCAGTAAAAACTAGTCAGCTTTAATATAAAGTGTGACAAATAAGAAAATTAATTGACAATACCAACTGTTGATTACACATACATGCAAATATAAATACAATTCTAGCATATAGAATTCAATGATCTGTCATAAAGTTATATTTATTGTTGACCTGACTATACTTGGTCCAAGGTGCAGTCACTTATGCTAAGCCCCACATCAGCAAACCAAACCTAAGTCTAGTTCCTACAAATGCCTGACCTTCCCAGAAGCCAAAATATGAGTTAACCAATTAAGACTTGCCTGCTGAGCTTAACCTAGTTCAAAACGTTCCATTAATCCCATCCCCATCACCAGAACTGTTAAAAACAAAATTTTTACAGAATTAAATTTGTATAAGAACTCATAACCTGTAGTTGCTATTCATGAATTAGAAAGCTCTTGTCTGAAACTTCCCATTCATAAATTGCAAGTTAAACTTATGGGTTCATATACAAATCTAATCTTGTAGAAATTTTGTTTTTAACATTATCTATAGTCAGCCAAGTTGGTATAAACTGAGGCACATTTGACTATAAATAATCATATCACTAAGTTATATAGGAAAGATACTACACACATTTCATATATTCTAAAAAGCTTTGATCCTATTGAACCGTCATTCTTCACTATAGGCCTTTCTCAAAGAACAGTGCTTTTCTCTAAAACAGCAAACACAGTGATATAAAATAATGATGGATGTTTGTATAATTCAGAAAAAAACAAAGACTTATTCTAACAACATTATGATTTTTTTGAATGTTCTAACCCATGAAATAGAATATGACAAATAAAAATAACAACCCAAAAAAGAAAAAATTATTTTCTATTTAAAAGCTTTACTGTTTTTGAAAACCTAATAAATGAAAAACACTTAACTTGCTAAAAGTGTTCGATAAATTGTATAAATTATAATTTACAGTTAGCAACATTCTAATACATTAGATTTTTAATATTCTTAAAATTTTTCACCTTAGTAATAACAATACTCAATGACAATAAAATATTATTTAAATATGGTTATCGAAAAAACGGTTTATGTTTTAAAAATATCAAATGCAAACACACGTAACTGAAAGGACAAAATAAATGTCATTGCAAGCTAGTTCACTGTAAACCAATTGATGTAAATACAGTCTAAATTTCAAGATAGGTTATGTATTTCAGACCATGAAGCAATTTTTTAATAAAAATCTGAAAGAAAATGATCAAGTTAAAAAAAAAAATGTCGATAAGAGAATGAAGAGGAGGAAATACAACATGTAAAATTTTATGGATATAAACGTGATAAAATAGCATGATAATTGGGCGTGATAGAAAAACAGGAAAGTAAGAACACAATAGCTGTAGAAGTTATAAGGAGTCTTGATTCTGGTGTAGTGATTTTAGCACTGAGCTGGTAACTGAAAGGCAGGCGGTAGTTGGAACCCACCAGCTGCTGAACAGGAGGAGAAAGATGTGCCAGTCTGCTCCTGTAAAGATTTACAGCCTTGGAAACCCTGTGGGGCAGTTCTACTCTGTTCTATAAGGTCACTATGAGTTGCAATTGACTCCATGGCAGTGGGTTTATAGAAGTTATGTAATTATTATATGACTATATATCGTCAATAAATTATATACTCTGCCCATTGCCTTGGAGTCAATTCCAATTCATAGTGACCCCCGGGCAGAACAGAACTGCCCCATAGGATTTCTAAAGCTACAATCAGTACAGAAGGAGCCCTGTTTGTGCTATGGTTATGTGTTTGGCTGATAACAAAAGAGTTGGTGGTGTGATCCTACTAGGTGCTTTGAGGGAGAAAGATGTGGCAGTCTGCTCCTGTAAAGATTTACTGCCTTTGAAACCTACTTTGTCCTATAGGGTCACTATGAGTTGGAATCTACTGGATGGCAGTGGGTTAATCTTTATGGAAACAGACTGCCACATCTTTCTCCCTTTAAGTTCCTGGTAGGTTCCAACCCCTGACCTTTAGGTTAAAACCCAGTGCTTAACCACTGTACAGCCAGGGCTCCTTCAATAAAATATGTAGGGAAGTCTGTTCTTTTTGTGAATTTGATCGTCTGTTCTACATTTTCTCCCACTCTGTCCAGGACTTTCTGTTGTAATCCCAGTCAGAGCAGAACCCTGGAGACTATGGCCCCTGGAGATCCTTCTAACTCAGAACTGAAGCCACCCCTGAAGTTTACCTTTCAGCCAAAGTAAGACAGGCCTATAAAACGAACAGTATATGACATCAAATGGGCTACACCTGCCAAAAAACAGAGAAGAGAAGGCAGGAAGGGACAGGAAAACTGGACAAATGGAATGTGGGAATGTGGGGTGGAAAGGGGGAGAGTGCTGACACAATAGGGATTGCAGCCAATGCCATGAAAAAAATTGTGTATAAATTTTTGAATGACAAAGTAAAATAAACATATATATGGAAGGAAAAATTTATTTAAAAAAAAGAAAATGGGAACACTGGCAACAATTTCCAATCTATTGGAATGCTCATTTCACCAGGTGGGGGTCGTTATTTTGATTTTGTAGTTTTTACCCCCCAAAATTTCATGTAAAGAATTATAAATCTAAACAAGAACCCAAATTGAATTCTTAGAACAAATAAAAAATTTTAATATCACAAATAAAATCCAATTTACCAAAAATTAATAATAAAAATGAAAAGAGCCGACTAAGCAGAAAAAAATATACAAATAAGTGATACATCGAAAATGAAATAGAAGGCTTAAAATAAAGAAATAATCCAAAAATATTAAAACCTAGTTAAACAAAACAACTTTATTAAATTATTAGGCCAAAAATGTTGTGAGCAACGTTATCAGATATGCAGTAGCATAGTTTTGGTAAAACACGGTAGATCTTTTCAAAACTTGCTAATCATTTCTCACGACCTTTGATCATTTTCATACCTGTCGCAGTCGTTGAGTTAGGGCTGCTTACCAAAAGGTTTGCAGCTCGATTCCACCAGCGGCTCCTTGGAAACCATACTGGGCAGTTCTACTCTGTCCTACAGGGTGGCTTTGAGTCAGAATAGACTTGATGGAAACCGCTTTTTTTTTTTTAACTAACAGATTCATATTAGGAATTTTTCTTGTGTAATTTATAGAAATACACTAAACATACAGGAGAAATTTGAAATGAAGGGCACATGATGAAAATGGAGAAAGGAACTAAAAACATCAACTTGTTGAGATAATGTGCATGTATTCAAAATCGGTTATGAAAACTAGACAGTTACACATTATATACACACATATATACATATGCATATAAGCATATATATTTCACTAAAAATAAAACAATTTGCAAAATATTTTAATACCACTGCATAAGTTTCTCAACAGGTGTTTGTATTGCTTGAAATACTTTACATAGTTTACAACCTTTCACCTTTCTAATAATATTCCTGAACATGACTATGTCCTAAGCATAATGCAAAGTGGTAAGGCAAAAATAAGAAAGAAATGTTTTTACTACCCCAATCAAGACTATGAGTGATAGCTGCAGGGCCTTGTTGCCCAGTAGGGGTTGCATTGGACCTTCGAACCCTAACCCTTATCTCACCTTACCAAGAAATGTCTCTCACCTTGCTCCTTTGTGATTGCTGCCCCGAGAAAATTTCAATTCAATGTATGGTCAAATCAATCTCACATAACTTACCTTGATACTCATTTTTGCAGAAATCGTTAAAATGTAATCTGAATAATTTGGGCAGCCCAGATATCAAGCAAATCGAGGAAATGAATGTGCAAAAAAAAAAAAAACAATACAATCCACTCTACATAATTTATCAAATAAAACACATTCCTTTAAATAGTGTCCCTGAGATTAGTTGTATATTGATCTTTTTGATATGAATTGTAGTAAAGTCTCCAAGGTATTGTAATATTTTAGGTTAAATTCAGAGTAATTAGTGGCCTAAAACAGCTATTTGAGATTTGAATGGTTGTTGTTAATGAAGGAGACTGCTCACGTCCAGCGGGTCATGTTTTTAAAACTGAAGAACAAGCTACTGCATTGAAAAACACATTTCTTCTTCATTAGATGTGTAGACATCCACATTCTTTTCCAGATATAAAGTAATTAATTTTAAAACTTATTTCCGTTGAGATATATAGTGTCTCATATAGAGATATGTTTCATTTTCCCAGGAAATTTTATTTGAAATAAAACATTAGGTCAGAAGCTGGGGAAGGGGTCTGCAAAATTAAACAGATTTCCCTGTCACCCCACTTGGGGATAGTGTTACATACTCACAGCAAGTCCGTCTTTCACAAAGTTTTAAGTTAAATTATATTGTTTGTTGGTTATATATATCAAAGAGTCACAGAGACAAACTGCATATATTATGAATAATTAAGCTACTTATTTGGCACCTCTACGGGTGGCAGAGAAATAGATTTGAAAAGGAACCCAAAACTGTAGAAACCTCTAATCTGAAACACATTTCAGGAACCGTTACCACACTACGAGTGTGCAAGATGGCCTTTGTGTTTTTGCTTCAGACAATAAGCCTTCAATCATTTACCATGAAAAATTTTAATAAAAAAAGAAATGTTCAAACTCATTTTCTCATCCTTATTTGAGGCTTTCAACCTCTTGATAGAAATGGGCTGACTGCCTAATCATGGTGGAATTCATATTTTGTTTCTCAGAGGCCTTCTGGGGAACTAGGTCTCTAGCCCACAATTAAGCACATTGTAGAAATTGTAGGTGATATTTTATGAGGCCTGGTGTCTACACTCCTGGAGAAAAAAAAAAAGAACAAAGGGTCAAGGCTCAAAATATATTTGTTCAAGTGAAAAACAAGTCAAATAACTGATCTTAACTGAATGTTAAAAAAAGAAAAACCAGTTAACTCTATTTTACCTTTAAAATATGCGTGTAGATTTAGACCCCACGTAATTAGTAATCAACTAATATTTACTTTGATTTTTTTCTGTACAAAATATGCATGCAATACTGAGAATTATATAATGTAGGAGATATTATGTTAAATACTGCAATAATTTTATTCTCAAAATAAACAAGTTGGCTTGACCATAGAAGTAAGAGACTCAGCTTTCTGGAAGTCCACAGATTCAATATAAATGTTTCAGCCCCTAAGGTTTAAATGTCTCCAAGTTCATAGACAGGAATTTAGATTTTGGCATGATGCCCACTTAAATTTGTTCTATTTGAATGAGATACATTTAATCTGGAAAATTAAAGTGAAGGGGGGTTTTAACCAGCCAATTCTCTTACCTAATTCCATGGGATGACATAAGACAGCTGCTGTGCTCAAGTAGGAAAAAGAAATGTGCAATAACTTAAGAAGAAAGGTGATGTAGGTCAGAGTTTAGAGAGAAAATACATAGGTTAACTCTATCACACACAGACAGAGATGGAAGTCACATCAGTAAGCTCTTATCTTCATTTTTCCTCAATTATGTTATTTTATAATTTATAAATTATAATTTATAATAATTATAACATAATTATTCCTTAATTTGAAATATTTTATCTTATTCTCTAAAACACCTTACAAAGAAACTCCAGTCGTCAAACAACCATTGAGTCAGTCATAGGATAAAACATAAGCATCCTGGAAACCAATCTCAGAGTTTAACTGAAGAATTGAGTCCTAGGAATGGTCAACACTTGCCTCACTTTTGTTCACTGCTGGAAATATACCTACAATATCAAGGTGACATTTATAAATTTTGAATAATGTAATACTATCTCTCTATGGTTTTTGGCACTTGATTTTAGAACCAGAAAACAAAAATGAAAATATAAAATCAATATGATCTTGGAAGGGTCCTGGACAGGTAAGAAGGTATTTGCTCTCTTGATTCAGATATTAATTATTAACTTTCAAGTGTTACTGGTAATAGCATCTACCACTAATATTGTTTACTAAAAAGTAAATTAGTTAACACATGCAAACAACTTACAACATTGTCCAGCATGCTGCAAACACTCAACAAACAGCTTTAATGATGATTATTATGGATGCTGCTGTTTTTACTGCTTTTTTGATTATTATTTCACATAAACTAAGATTCAGGGATGGAAGCATTGCCTGCACTGCTTTTCTCAAACACAGACACAAATCCTTTTAACAGCTTTCTACACCCCTGTGTTACATGGTTCTACTAAAAACTCAACAAACAAAAATAGAACAAACTCTCTGCACTGAGAATTACTTAAATAAACTCTATAAATATAGTTGCTCTCTCTGCTCAGGTTCAAAGACTCTCCCAACGACATGATCACTGTTGAGGTTTGACCTCCTTCCAGCCAGGGGCAACCTTCCTACCTAATAGCCAACACAGGGCAAATGAATGTTTTTGCCACCACCTGAGAAGCACTGAGTCTATACACATGGGTGCTTGGGCCCAAATAGTGAACCACGAGAGAATCATTAAGTCTCTTTTCCTCCAAATTTAAGCTCTTTAAACTCATACAAATAAGGAAAAAAAAAAAAAAGATCATCCAATTTTTTTGGATCAAGCTTAATGAGAAGTAATTTAAAGTAGATTTAAAGCAAACGTGTCACGAAGAAAACCAATCAAGTGAATCAATTTTTCCCGTAGGCATAATTAAGAAGTCATTGACATCTTTTTTCCCTTAAAATCCAGGTCAGTTTGAAGTTTGGTGTTGAAGAAATGTGAAGCTCAAAAGCGTAATAAGTAAACAAATAGAGAGAGATAAATAAATGAATGAACACATGCATGGATGGATGGATGGATGGATGGATGGATGGATGGATGGATGGATGGATGGATGGATGGATGGATGGATGGATGGATGGATGGACAGGCATATAGAAAGACAGACATATGAATGAATGAATAGATGAATAAGTAGATAAAGAGATAGCTATATCAACAAATCAATAAATAGATGGATAAATAGATAAATAAACAGATAAATAATAACAAGTTTGGCTTTCCAGAACTGTATTTTTGTGTGTTGATCTGATATCCTGCCATTCTGTTGAATTTGTATATTAAATCTAATAGTTTCTTTTTGTTTTTTATTTGTATTGTATATTTGTGGGTGTGTGTATGTGAGGGAGAGAGAGAGAGAAAGAGAGAGAATTCCTTAGGATATTCTATGTATAAGATCTTGTCATCTTGAATAGGAAAAATTTTACTTCTTTCCAAATTCAAATGCCTTTAAAAAAAATTTTAGCCTAACTTTTCTGTCTAGTATTTCCAGAAAAATGTAGAATAAGAGTTATGAAATCAGGCATCCTTGTCTTGTTCCTGATGTTAGGGGAAAACTTGTAGTCTTTCTCCAATGCGTGTGATGTTAGCTGTGGGTATTGCATAAGTGTCCTTAATCAGATACATGTAGTTTCCTTACATTCCTAGTTTGGTGAATGATTTTATTATGAAAGGGTCTTGGATTTTGTCAAATGATGTTTCTGCATTCATTAATCAAATCATTTTTCCTTCATTTTCTTAATTAATTGATATTTATGCCTAACAACTCTTGCATTTCTGGGATGAGTTCCACTGGGACGTGGTTTATAGTCTTTTCAATATGCTGCTGTTTGGTTTGCTAGTATTTTGCTGCTGGATTTGGTTTGTTAGTACTCTGTTGAAGATTTGCATTCATATTCATAAGGGATATTGTGGATTTTTTTGGCTTTGGTATCAGGGTGATTACGTCATCATAGAATCAGTTACAAAGTGTTCCCTCCTATTTTCTTTTGCAAGCGTTTGAGAAAGATTAATGTTAATTTGTATTCGGTACTTTGTTATAATTTCCATCTCCTTATTGTTGTTGTTTTTGCTAGGTGCCCTCGAGTCATTTCTGACTTATAGCCACCCTATGCACAACAAAAGGAAACACTGCCGGATCCTGTGCCATCCTCACGATCATTGCTATACGTGAGCCCATTGTTGCAGCCACCATGTCAGTCCATTTTGTTGAGGGCCTTCCTCTTTTTCACTGACCCTATTCTTTACCAAGGATGATGTCCTTCTCCAGAGACTGATCCTTCCTGACAACATGCCCAAAGTGTATGAGATGAAGTCTCACCATCCTTGCTTCTAAGGAGCATTCTGGCTGTACTTCTTCCAAGGCAGATTTGTTCCTTATTTTGGCACATCACGATATATTCAATATTCTTCACCAACAGATGCCAATTTTTCTTCAGTCTTCCTTACTCATCATCCAGCTTTCATTGCTTGGGTCAGGGGCACCTTAGTCTTCAAGGTGACGTCCTTGCTTTTTAACACTTTAAGGAGGTCTTTTGTAGCAGATTTGCCCACTGCTGCTTCCATGGATGCTGATTGCTGAAACAAGTAAAATGAAATCCTTATTGTTTTAGGTTTTATATTTAGGTCCTTGATCCATTTTGAGTTAGTTTTTGTTTATGATGTGAAGTATGGGTCCTGATTCACTTTTTCTACAGATGGACATTCAGTTTTGCCAGTGCCATTTGTTAGAGACTGTCTTTTCCCAATTTAACAAAATTTGGCCCTTCGTCAAAAATCAGCTGCCCATACCTGGATGGATTTACACCTGTGTTCTAAATTCTGTTCCATCGGTCTGTTTGTCGTTGTACAAATACCAGTCTGTTTTGATTGCCATGCCTGTATAGTAGGTTCTGAGATTCAGTAGTGCGAGGCCTTCTTTCTACCTTGTTCTTCTTTAGTAGCACTTAACTTATCCAAGGCCTCTTTCCTTTTCACATTGGGTTGGTGATTAGTGTTTCCATCTCATTAAAGAATGCTGTTGCAATTTGGATCGGTCTTGCATTATATTTGTAGATCACTTCAGGTAGTATTGACATTTTCATGATGTTGAGTCTTCCTATCCGTGAGCATTTTTTTTTTCTTCCAATTATATAGGTCTCTTGGTTTCTTGCAGTAGCATTTTGTAGTTTTCTTTGTATAGGTCTTTTATATCCCTGGTTAGATAGATTTATTCCCAAGTATTTTATCATTTGGGGGGCTATTATAAATGGCATTCTTTTTGTGATTTACTTTTTGAAGTTCTCTTTGTTAATGTAGAGGAATCCAACTGATTTTTTATATGTTGATATTGTACTCTGCTACTTTGCTGAATCCTTCTATTAGTTCCAGTAGTTTTTTTGTGGAATCCTTGGAGTTTTCTATGTATAAGTTCATTTCATCTGTGTATAGGGAAAATTTTGCTTCTTCCTTCCACTTTGGATGTCCTTTATTTCTTTCTCTTTCCATATTTCTTTAGTTAAGACTTTCAGTGCAATGACATTTTGGTTAGCAGCCGAGCACTTAACCAATGCACCACCAGGCCTCCTCTATGTCGTTACCTTGAAATTTACCGTTATCTTCCTAAGTTTAAAACAGTCTTTTATTTATTGATATCGCTTTGGCTTCCTCTCCATATGAAAGTTCTATAACTACACCATTTCTTCCCTCTTTTTTGTTTTGATGTCATCATTTACATATTGATGTCTTTGGTTCCCTGTTTTTAGCCTTTTAGCTTTGTTTTGTTTTTTAAATTCTTTATTTGGGTTGGTATCTGGGTGGTCTGTCCTGCGTCCAAATATCAGATTATTGTTTAATGTTTTTGGTTCTCTATTCGAAGGACTCTCTTTAATATTTCCTGTAAGTTTGGTCTGGTTTTTACAAATTCCCTTAATTTCTGCTTATCTGGAAATATTCTAATGTTGCCATTGTATTTGAGAGACAGTTTTACCGAATATAGAATTGCTGACTGGGTTGTTTTTGTTTTTTTACTTTCGACCTTTTATATAGGTCTTCCCACTGTCTTCTTGCCTACGTGGTTTTAGCTACATAGCTGGAGATTAGTTTTATTGGTTCCCCTTTGTAGATAGGTGACTTTATTTTTCCTTAGCTGATCTCAGGATTCTTTGTTTGTCTTTGGTCCTTTTTATTTGCACGTTTGTTTACAAGTCTTGGTGACTTTCTTTGGGCTCTATCCTGTATGGGGTTAATTGCGCTTCTTGGATGGGTATCTTCTTGTCTTTCATGATGATAGATAGCGAAGTTTTCTGCCAGGATTACTTTGATAATTGTCTCTGTGTTTTGCATTGCACCCAGCCCCATCCATTGGATCTCTTATCATATGCAAGTTTTTCCTCTTGATAGTGTCCCACATAATTATTAGGATTTCTTCATTCTTTTTTCTGATTTTTCCTCAAACAAATTGGTATCAAGGGATTTTTCTTTAATTTCACTAATCTGTCTTCCATTGCTTCAATTCTGGTCTTATATCCTTCTTTTGAGTTGTCTGTTTCTGAAATTTTATTCTTAATCTTTTGGCTTTCTAGTTGATGTTTTTGTATGGTTTCTAGTTGTTTCGTTTTTATATTGTTTTCCTGAATTCTTTATCGCTTTTATGAGTTGTAACCAACTTGACAACAATGGGTTTTTTGTTTGTTTGTTGCTTTCTTTCATTTTGTCAGTGCCTTCCTTGATTTTGTCTATATTTTTCTTGGTTTTGCCTGTGTTTTCACAGGCTGTTTCTTACCCCCGGCAGTTTTTTTGTTCTTTATTTCAGTCACTTGCTGACTCCATCTTGTCCTGCTTGTTTTTGTGATTTGATATTGTCTGTTGTTTCCGAAGCATCAAGAAATTATTATATCTATTTATTTACTGTGTGTTTGTTGAACCCTGAAATTTTGTTTTGTTTTGATATATCCAAGTAGGCTGGGCCTGTGTTTTGCTCTGGTCTCTAATTTTGCCATTTTGATGCTCTCGGTACCTTTCTCAGGGTTGGTGGAGGAATGACTGCATGTGTGAGTGTGGGTCTCTCGTGGGGCTGTTGAGGATATAGGTGGTGTTTCTGTTGAGGTGGTGTGTTTGTCTGTCCAGCCGGACCCTGGCTGTGGGTGCAGTGGGTGATCTTCCTAGTTTTGGGGTTGGGTGCTGTGTGTGTGCTCTGCTGATAGCAGGGTGGTTGGGTTTGGGGTATCTGGGTTGTTGGTCCCCAGATGAGTTGTCCGGAAACTCTCATCAATGGTTCCAGGTGAGCAGGGTTATGTGGGGATGTTTAGAATTAGAATATAGAATACAGAAGAATATACAATATACATTATAGAAGAATATACACAGTAGACTATACAATACAGAATATAGATTATACAAGAGCATATAATACAGAATTTAGAATATAGAAAGTAGAATGTAGAATACACAATATAAAATGTAGAATAAAGCCTATAGAATACAGATTATAAAATATAGAAAATTATGGAAAGTAGAATGTAAAATATAGAATACACTATATTCTATTTTCAATGTTCTTTTATATTCTGTATTCTATCTTCAGTGTTCTATGTTCCACATTCTATATTTCAAATTCTCTATTTTCTATAATCTATGTTCTTCTATATTCTATATTTTTGTATGTTCTATATTTCATACTTTGCATTCTATATTCGATGTTCTACATTCTATATTTTTCTACATACAATATTCTTCTATATTCTATATTTCATATTCCATATTCTACATTGTATATTTTAAATTCTTCCATATTCTATGCTCTATATTCTGTATTCTACATTCTAAATTCTTTATTCTATGTCCTTCCATATTCTTCTATATTCTATATACTATATTTTTCTGTATTCTATATTCCATAGTCTACATTCTTCCTTCTATATTCTACATTTTTCTATATTCTGTATTCTATATTCTTCATAGTGTATATTTTGTTTTACATTCTATATTCTTCTTCCGTTATCTTCTATATTCTATAATCTATATTCTTCTATATTCTGTGTTCTTTATGCTTTATTTATATTCTATATTTTGTATTCTACATACTATATTCTTCTATATTCTATATTTT
Source organism: Loxodonta africana (assembly GCF_030014295.1). Classification (NCBI taxonomy): domain Eukaryota; kingdom Metazoa; phylum Chordata; class Mammalia; order Proboscidea; family Elephantidae; genus Loxodonta; species Loxodonta africana. Next base: position 24,548 of record NW_026975268.1, on the reverse strand, counting down.
CTATATTCTATATTCCATCCTCTGTGTTCTATATTCAATGTTTTTTCTATATTCTATAATTTTCTGTATTCTATATTCTACATTCTATATTCTTCTATAGTCTGTATCATATATTGTTCTATATTGTATATTGTGTATTTTGCATTCTACATTCCATAATCTGCTATATTGTATAATGTATATTCTCTATATTATGTATTTTTTATTGTATATTTTATATTCTGTACTCTGCATTCTATTTTCTAAATTCTATATTTTCTATATTTCATTGATTGTATTCTATATTCATTTTTTCTATAGTCTATATTTTTTAATAATTTTCTGTATTCTATATTCCATATTGCATATTCTGTATACTCTATTCTACATTCTATATTCTCTTATATTCTATATTTAATTCTACATTCTATATTCCAGAATCTTCAATATTCTATAATCTATATTCTTCTATATTCTATGTTCTTTATTCTATATTTTATATTCTACTTTGTACATACTGTATTCTATATTTATCTCTATTTTATATTTTTCTATATTCTCTATTCCATACCCTGTATTCTATATCACATATTCTATGTTCTATATTCAATATTTTTATATACTATATTCTTCTGTATTCTTTATTATATATTCCATATTCTACATTCTGCATTCTATATTCTATAGTCTTCTATGTTCTGTATTCTATACTCTTCTACATTCTTATTCTACATTCTATATTCTTCTCTTATAATCTATATTCTTCTATCTGCTATATTCTGTATTGTACATTCTGAATTGTATATTAAATATTCTACAGTCCACATTCTATATTCTAAATTTTGTAATATTCTTTATTCTTCTCTATACTCTATTCCACATTCTATGTTCTCTATTCTACATTCCATTTTCTTCTATATTCGACATTTTCTATTCTAAATTTTTCTGAATTCTATATTCGTCTATATTCTATATTTTTTAGTGTTTATTCTACCTTCTAATCTCTATATTCTATATTCTTCTGTAATCTAATATTCTCTTGTATTCTCTATTCCATATTCTCTATTCTACATTATATATTCTTCTATAGTCTGTAATCTATATTCTTCTACTTTATTCTATATTCTTCAATAGTATATATCCGATACTTTATATTCCATATTTGTCCATAGTCTATTTTCTTCTATGTTCTATCTTCTATTTTCTGTAGTCTGTCATCTATATTCTGTATTCTTCTATATTCTGCATTCTATATCCTATATCTTCTATATTCTAAATTTTTGCTCTATATTTTCCTATATTCTGTATTGTTTTTCAGTTTTCTATATTCTTCTATAATTATACTCTACATTCTCCTATTGTCCATATTCCATATTCTTCTATACTCTATATTCTTTTTTCTTTTATATTCTGCATTGTATTTTCTATGTCCTATGTTCTTCTATATACTATATTCCTCTATATTCTATGTTCTACGTTCTAAATTCTTCTATATTCTATATTCTGTACTTTATATTCTACATTCTAAATTCTATATTCTCCTATGTTCTATATTCTTTTATATTCTCTTTCTATATTTTTACATATTCTAGGTTCTATATTCCATACTCTGTATTCTATATTGTATATTCAAAGTTCTATGTTCTATATTCTTTATTTTTATATATACTATATTTTTTCTGTGTGGTATATTCTATGTTCCATATTCTATATTCTTCCTTCTATATTCTACTATATTCTGTATTCTTCTATATTGTAGTCTGTATTTTAAATTCTATATTCTATATTCCGTTATCTTCTATATTCTATAATCTATATTCTTCTATAATCTGTGTTCTTTACCCTTTATTTTATATTCTATATTTTGTATTTTACATTCTATATTTTTCTATATTACATATTCCATACTCTGTGCTCTATATTCAATGTTCTTTTTCTATAATCTACATTTTTCTATACAATTTTCTGTATTCTATATTCTTCATTCTTTACTCTATATTCTTCTATAGTCTGTATCATATATTTTCCTATATCGTAAATTCTGTATTTTACATTCTACATTCTACATTCCATAGTCTTCTATATTGTATAATGTATATTCTCTATATTATGTATTTTGTTCTATATTTTATATTCTATATTCTAAATTCCTTATTTTTCTATATTCCATTGTCTGTATTCTATACTCAATATTGTTTTCTATATTCTATATTTTTTATAATTTTCTGCATTCTATATTCCATATTGCATATTCTGTAAACTATATTCTACCTTCTATATTTTCTTATATTCCATCTTCTATATTCTATATTTAATTCTATATTCTATATTCCAGAATATTCTATAATCTATATTCTTTTGTATTCTATGTTCTTTATTCTACTTTGTACATACTCTATTCTACATTATTTAAGTCTATTCAATATTTTTCTATATTCTCTATTCCATACTCTGTATTCTACACTCCATATTCGATATTCTATATTCTTTATATCCTATATTCTGTATTCTACATTCTGCATTTTATTCTTCTATGTTCTGTATTCTATACTCTTCTACATTTTTATTCTACATTCTATATTCTTCTGTTGTAATCTATATTCTTCTACCTGCTATATTCCATATTGTACATTCTAAATTCTATATTCAATATTCTAGTCTACATTCTATAATCTAAATTTTTCAATATTCTTTATTCTTCTCTATTCCCTATCCCATATTCTATGTTCTCCATTCTACATTCCATTTTCTTCTATATTCTATATTCTGCATTTTATATTCTAAATTTTTTCTGAATTCTATATTCTATATTTTTTTATGTATATTCTACCTTCCAATCTCTATATTCTATATTCTTCTGTAATCTATTCTCTTATATTCTCTATTCTACATTCTATATTATTCTATATTTTGTCATCTGTATTTTTCTACTTTATTCTCTATTCTTCAATACTGTATATCCTATACCCTATATTCCCTGTTTGTCAATATTCTATTTTCTTCTACATTCTATATTCTGTAGTCTGTCATCTATATCCTTTATTCTTCTATATTCTGCATTCTATATCCTATATCTTCTAAATTTATGCTCTATGTTTTCCTATATTCTGTATTCTATATTTTTCAATATTCTACATTCTTCTATAATTATATTCTACTTTCTCCTATTTTTCATATTCCTTATTCTTCTATACTCTATATTCTTCTGTATTCTTTTTTCTTTTATATTCTGTATTGTATCCTCTATGTTCTTCTATATACTATATTCCTCTATATTCTATAGTCCATATTCTATATTCTATGTTCTAAATTCTGTATTTTATATTCTATACTGTACATTCTAAATTCTATATTCTTTTATATTCTATTTCTATATTCTTCCATAATCTAGGTTCTATATTCCATTCTCTGTATTTTATATTGTATATTTAAAGTTCTATGTTCTATATTCTTTATCTTTCTATATACTGTTTTTCTGTATGGTATATCTTATGTTCCATATTCTATATTCTATATCCTATATTCTACATTCTGTATTCTTCTATAGTATGCATTCTATATTCTTCTATATTTTACGTTCTACATTTCATAATTTCCTATATTCCATAATCCGTAATCAATACTCTTCATTTTATATTTTATATTCTGTATTCTACATTCTTTTCTTTTATTCTACATTCTATTTTCTATATTCCAAATTCTGTATTCTATGTTCTTCTATAATCTATATTCTGTATCGTATAGTCCTATAGGGTAGCCCGCACGCACGAGCAGGCCCGAAGAGCGGAGCCCCGCACTGATGAACGGCCCCAATAGCAGAAGCCCGCACGTGCGGACACGCCGAATAGCGGAGCCCCGCACGCACGAACAGGCCCGAATAACGGAGGCCCACAGGCTCAAACAGGCCTGAATAACGGAGCTCCGTAGGCACGAGCAGGCCCAAATAGAAGAGCCCTGCAGGCAAGAGGAGGAACAAAAGGATGCTCCCGCAGGCAAGATTAGGCCCGAACGGAGGTCCCACAGGCAAGAATAGGCCCAAACGAATGATCCCACAGGCAAGAATAGGACCGAACAGAGTGTCCCACAGGCACGAATGGGCCCGAACGGAAGGTTCCGCAGGCGAGAATAGGCCCGGACGGAGAGTCCCGCAGGCCAGGATAGGCCCGAATAGCGGAGCCCCGCAGGTAAGAAGAGCCCCTAACGGAGAGGCCTGCAGGCGAGAACAGGCCGGAACAGAGAGTCCCACAGGCAAGAACAGGCCAGAATAGAGGAGCCCTGTAGGCAAGAATAGGCCCCGACGGAGAGTCCCGCAGGCAAGAATAGACCTGAACGGAGAGTCCTGCAGAAAAGAATATAGAATGTTGAGTACAGTATAGAGAATATGGAATATAGAATACACAAAAATATAGTATATGTAAATATATAGAAAATAGAAGATTGAATATAGAAAAATATAGAATATAGAAAAATTGCAAATGTTTAATATAGAATGTAGAATATAGAAGATTTTAAAATGTAGACTATACAATATGGAATATAGAATACGGAAGAATATAGTGTAGAGAAAAATATAGAATATAGAACATCGAATATAGAATAGAGAGTATGGTATATAGGATATAGGAAAATATAGAATATAGAAAAACATAGAATTTAGAATGTGGAATATAGAATATAGAAGAGTTTAGAATATAGAATATGGAATATAGAAGGAAATAGTACATAGAAGAAAACTGAACATAGAACACAGAACACAGAAGATATAGAATGTAAAAGAATATAGAAAATAGTAGAATATAGAATATACAAGAATATGGAATACAGAAGAATATAAACAAGAATATGGATTATAGAATATACATTACAGAAGAATATAGAATACAGAATATAGAAGAATATTGAATATAAATTTAGAATATAGAAGAATATAGAATATAGAAGGCTATAGAAAATACAAGAAAATAATAGAATGTAGAATACACAATATGGAAGAATAGAGAATATAGAAGAATTAGAATATAGAATACAGAAGAATATAGAATATACATTATAGAAGAATATACACAGTAGAAGACTATACAATACAGAATATAGATTATACAAGAACATGTAATACAGAATTTAGAATATAGAAAGTAGAATGTAGAATACAGAAAATAGAATATAAAATATAGAATAAAGACTATAGAATACAGATTATAGAATATAGAAAATTATGGAATGTAGAATGTAAAATATAGAATACACTATATTCTTCTATTTTCCAAGTTCTTTTGTATTCTGTATTCTATTTCCAGTGTTCCATATTCTATATTTTAAATTCTCTATATTCTATAATCTATGTTCTTCTATATTCTATATTTTTGTATATTCTATATCCCATACTCTGTATTCTATATTCTACATTTTTCTGCATACAATATTCTTCTATATTCCATATTCTATATTTTACATTGTATATCTTAAATTCTTCCATATTCTATGTTCTGTATTCTACATTCTAAATTCTTTATGTTCTTCCATATTCTATATTTTTCTATATACTATAATTTTCTGTATTCTACATTCCATATTCTACATTCTTCCTTCTGTATTCTATATTATTCTATATTCTGAATTCTATATTCTTCTATATTGTAGATTCTGTATTTTACATTGTATATTCTATATTCCATTATTTCTATATTCTATAATCTATATTCTATATTCTGTGCTCTTTATGCTTTACTTCATATTCTATATTTTGTAGTCTATGTTGTATGTTTTTCTATATTCTATATTCCATACTCTGTGTTCTATATTCAATGTTCTTTTTCTATATTCTATATTTTTCTGTATAATTTTCTGTATTCTATATTCTACATTCTATATTCTTCTATAGTCTGTACCATATATTGTTCTATATTGTATATTCTGTATTTTACATTCTACATTCTATATTCCATAATCTTCTATATTCTATAATGTATATCTCTATATTATGTATTTTTTATTCTATATTTTATATTCTGTATTCTACATTCTATATTTTTCTATATTCCATTGTCTGTATTCTATATTCAATGTTTTTTCCTATAGTCTATATTTTTTATAATTTTCAGTATTCTATATTCCATATTGCATATTCTGTAAACTATATTCTACATTCTGTATTCTCTTATATTCCATCTTCTATATTCTATATTCCAGAATCTTCTACATTCTCTAATGTATATTCTTCTAAATTCTATGTTCTTTATTCTGTATTTTATATTCTGTATTGTACTTTGTACATACTCTATTCTATATTCTATATTTATCTCTATTCTATACTTATTTATATTCTCTATTAATACCCTGTATTGTATATTCCGTATTCTATATTCCAAATTCTTCTATATCCCATATTCCACATTCTAAATTCTATGTTCTTCTATATTTTATATTTTCCTATATTCCATACTCTCTATTCTATATTTGATGTTCTGTGTTGTATATTCTATATTTTTCTCTAGACTATATTCTTCTGTATTCTATATTCCATATTCCATATTGTATATTCTACATTCTATATTCTAAAATCTTCTATATTCTACATTCTGTATTCTATATTCTATGTTCTATATTCAATGTTCCTTTTTCTATATTTTTACACATACTATATTTTTATGTATTCTATATTCCATATTCTTGATACTATATTCAACATTCTACGTTCTTCTATATTCCGTATTCCATATTCTCCTACATTCTATATTTTACATTCTACATTCTGTATTCCATAATCTTCTGTATTGTATAATTTGTAATCTTCTATATTCTATAATCTATATTTTCATATACTTTGCATTCTGTAATCTGTATTCCACATTGTACATTTTATATTCTTCTGTATTCTATATTCTAAACATATATTCTATGTTCTTCTATATTCTGTTATCTATGCTATATTCTTCTATAATGTATATTCTATATCCTTATTTATTCCAAATCCTCTATACACTATATTCTTCTATTTTCAAAGGTCTTTTATATTCTGTATTCTATCTTCAGTGTTCTATGTTCCATATTCTATATTTGAAATTCTTTACATTCTATAATCTATGTTCGTCTGTATTCTATATTTTTCTATATTCTATATTCCATACTCTATTCTGTATTCGATATTCTATATTCTATATTTTTCTACATACAATATTCCTCTATATTCTATATTGCACATTTCATGTTCCATATTCTACTTTCTGCATTGTATATTTTAAATTTTTCCATATTCTATGTTCTGTATTCTATATTCTTCCATGTTCTATATTTTTCTACATACTATATTTTTCTGTATTCTATATTCCATATTCTTCATTCTTCCTTCTATATTCTATATTCATCTATATTCTGTATTCTATATTCTTCTATATTGTATATTCTGCATTTTATATTCTCTATTCCGTTATCGTCTATATTCTTTAATCTATATTCTTCTATATTCTGTGTTCTTTATGCTTTATTTCATATTCTATATTTTGTGTTCTACATTCTATATTCTATGTTCTATATTCTTCTATATTCTATATTCCATACTCTGTGTTGCATATTGTTTTTTTCTATATTCTGTACTTTTCTATATAATTTTCTGTATTCTATGTTCTATACTATATATTCTTCCATAGTCTGTATCATATATTCTTCTATATTGTATATTCTGTATTCTACATTCTACATTCCGTAATCTTCTATATTCTGTAATGTTTATTCTCTGTTATGTATTTTTATTCTATGTTTTATATTCTGTATTCTATATTTTTCTACATTCCATTGTCTGTATTCTATATTCAATTTTTTTCTATAGTCTATATATTTTATAATTTTCTGTATCCTATATTCCATATTCTGTATACTGTATTCTGCATTCTATATTCTCTTATATTCCATCTCCTATATTCTATATTTAATTCTACATTCTATATTCCAGAATCTTCTATATTCCATAATCTATATTCCTCTATATTTTTCTATATTTTATATTCTGAATTCTACTTTGTACATACTCTATTCTATAGTCTATATTTATCTCTATTCTATATTTTTTCTATATTCTCTATTTCATACTCTGTATTCTATATTCCATATTCAATGTTGTATATTCTATATTTTTATATACTATATTCTTCTGTATTCTACATTCTATATTCCTTATTCTGTTTTCTACATTCTGCATTGTATATTCTATATTATTCTATGTTCTGCATTCTATACTCTTCTACATTCTTATTCTGTATTCTTCACTTGTAATCTATATTCTTCTATCTGCTATATTCTATATTGTACATTCTAAATTCTGTATTCAATATTCTACAGTCTACATTCTATATTTTAAGTTTTTCAATATTCTTTATTCTTCTCTATACTCTATTCCATATTCCATGTTCTCCATTCTACATTTTATATTCTATTTTCTTCTATACTCTACATTTTATGTTCTAAATTTTTCTGAATTCTGTATTCTATCTTCTATATTTTTATTGTATATTCTGCCTTCTAATCTCTATATTCTTCTGTAGTCTAATATTCTCTTGTATAGTCTATTCCATATTCTCTATTCTACATTCTATATTCTTCTATAGTTTGTAATCTATATTCTTCTACTTTCTGTAGTCTATATTCTTCAGTAGTGTGTATCCTATACCCTATATTTGTCAGTACTCTATTTTCTTCTGTGTTCTATCTTCTATATTCTGTAGTCTGTCATCTATATTCTTTATTCTTCTATATTCTGCATTCATATATCTGTATCATCTATATTCTAAATTTATGCTCTATGTTTTCCTATATTCTGTATTCTATATTTTTCAACATTCTATATTCTTCTATAATTATATTCTACATTCTCATATTTTCCATGTTCTATTTTTTTCTATAATCTATATTCTTTTTTCTTTTATATTCTGTATTGTATATTCTATGTTCTATATTCTATATACTATATACTATATTCCTCTCTATTCTATAGTCCATATTCTATATTCTACGTTCTAAATTCTTCTATACTCTGTATTCTGTATTTTATATTCTATATTCTTCTATGTTCTATATTCTTTTATATTCTATTTCTATATTTTTCCATAGTCTGGGTTGTATATTCCATATTCTGTATTCTATACTGTATATTATATGTTCTATATTCTAAAATCTTCTATATTCTACATTCTGTATTCTAAATTCTACAGTCTATATTCTTCTATATTCTATATTTTTCTATATTCTATGTTCTATATTCAATCTTCTATTTTCTATACTTACCTATACTATATTTTTGTGTATTCTATATTCCATATTCTTGATACTATATTCAACATTCCATATTCTTGTATATTCTGTATTCCATTTTCTCCTATATTCTACATTTTACATTCTACATTGTATTTTCCATAATCATCTATATTGTATAATTTATAATCTTCTATATTCTGTAATTTATATTCTCCTATATTCTTCATTCTGTAGTTTGCATTCTATAATTGCTATTGTACATCGTACATTTTATATTCTTCTGTATTCTATATTCTGAATTTATATTCTATTTTCTTCTATATTCTGTATTCTTTATGCTATGTTCTTCTATAACGTATATTCTGTACTCTTCTTTATTCCAAATCCTCTATATGCTATATTCTTCTATTTTCAAAGTTCTTTCATATTCTGTATTGTATCTTCAGTGTTCTCTGTATCATCTTCTATATTTTAAAGTCTCTGTATTCTATGATCTGTGTTCTTCGATGTTTTTCTACATTCTGTATTTTTGTATATTCTATATTCCATACTCTGTATTCTATATTCGATGTTCTATATTCTATATTTTTCTTCATACGATATTCTTCCATATTCTATATTGCATATTTTGTATTCCATATTCTATATTTTACATTCCATATTTTAAATTCCTCTATATTCTGTATTCTATAGTCTATATTCTTCCATATTCTGTCTTTTTACATACTATATTTTTCTGTATTCTATATTCCATATTCTACATTTGTCCTTCTATAGTCTATATTTTTCTATATTCTGTTTTCTTCTGTATTGTGTATTCTGTATTTTACAATCTATATTCTATTGTCTTCTAAATTCTATAATATATATTCTATGTTCTGTGTCATTTATACTTTATTTCATAATCTATGTTTTGTATTCTACATTCTATATTCTATGTTCAATATTCTACATTTTTCTATATTCTATATTCTATATTCCATACTTTATGTTCTATATTGAATGTTCATTTTCTGTATGTGGCAAACAGGTCATCCGTCTCCCCACGTCCATAAACCATTGGACTGCTGGGGCCCAGGCTGCCAGGATTTCGGCCTTGCCTTCAGATCCCAGCCACATAGGCAGCTTTCCACCAGAGGCGGGGACATGGAGACAGCAAAAATTTGGAAAATGGCAGTGTTTCCTCGATTTCCCTGGCATTGTCTTTTTCAGCGGCATGCTTTTTTTCTGAGTAGGGTAAGGCACTGACGGAGAAAGGCAGGATTCTGTGTGCAGGAAAGGTGTGTGCTGAGAGGGTGACAACGTAGAGACCAGGGTGGGATCTTTCGTCCCAGGAAAGGCCCCTGGCAGGTGTGGGTCAATGTTCTCTGCCCATCCCATTTGGGGGGGTTGCACCAGACAAAGGAGCAGAGGAATTATTACTGGCCTGAGAAGTTACATCTGCCCACAAGCTCCAACTGACCACGGTCCACCCTACTGTATTGCTCATGTCAATCAACAGAAGCTAAGACATTCCAGAGAGACTACCTGCTATTCTCTGCCCATGGGGAAGCAGTCCAACCAGAAGCCTCCCCCGTTCCATCTCCAGGCTCGATCTCAGGACCCTTATACTTGTGATGTGTCTCAGGGGTAGAATGAAGAGACTTCTCTGAATGAAAAATTAAACGGAGGGGCATTAGATGCTGAGGAAGGGCGTCTGGACTACAGATACCCTAGCATAAGTGGAAAAGAGGTACCTGCCTGCTGTCCCAGTGTGTCGAACCTGTCCACATCAGGGGTTCACTACTGTGAAGTTATTCCCTGGGTGCCCTCGATTTTGTGATGAAAAACACACGGGGCTGTTGTGTGTCCATGGGTAAAATGGAGGGATGTGCGGAACTGGCCGGTTAGGCTAAACTTCTCCTATTGCTCACTGTTTGTGACCCGTCCCCGTCAGAAGTTCCGGCCAGCTTTCCGGTGGCTGTCTCCATGGTGATTGGGAAAGAAGCCTTAGGCCCCGCACTCAGCCTTCACCTGGCCTGCCTGGCCTCTTTACACTCATCTAGACTGCTGTGTGGATGAGAGAAAGACTGTCGGCCACTGACCATGTGTCCTCATTTCCTTTGAAGGATTAAGCTCCTTCCCTGGGCAGAAGACAGCCAAGGTCAGCCTGAGCCTAGACACCAAGTGACCTGTGACACTGCAGACAGTGATAGATGTTGATTTCCACGCTCAGGTATCCGCAGGTGGCGGATTCAGAGTGCTCGGAGGAGAAGTGTAAGTAGAGATCACACACTCACGAGGACACGGGCCAAAGGTCAGGGAAAATAGCTGAGGTCATGGAGCTCTAGCGGAGCCAGTCTATGGCCCAGGGCTCCGTCCTCTACATGGCAAAGAGGTGATCCATAAGCCACCATCCGCAGACTCTGGATGGCTGGGGCCCTGGGTGCCTGGATTTCGGCCTTGTCTTCGGAGAAGTGATCCACATACACTGTGCCACCGGAAGCTGTGAAGCAGCAGACGGCAAAACTTGAAAATGGTGGCTTCGCTTGCCTTTGCCTGTGCTCTCCTTTCGCTGAGTGACATCGTGTGTTTCCTAGCAAGAGAAGGCATTCGTGGAGAGAGGCGGATTCCATGTGTGCAGGCAAAGTGTGTGCTGAGATGATCAGTCCGTGGAGACCAGGGTGGACTCTTCAGACCCAGGATAGACCTCTGGCAGGTATGTGTCAACGTTTCTCCCCAACGCACTGACCAGGGTACTTCCATACAATGTTATCAGCGGAATTAGTAGTCTCCGGGGAGGCTGTCACATGTCAGCAACCTTCACCTGGCCAGGGTCCGCCCGTGATGTAGCTCCCCAATCAATCACTACTCTCTAGACCTTCCAGATAGACTCCCAGATCTTCTCTGCCCATGGGCAACCAGTAGAGCCAGAGGCCTTCCCCCTTTCCTCTTTTGTCTCTAGGCACTCTGTCAGGCACTCCAAGCTGTGAAGTGACTCAGGGCAGAAGGAAGAGATTTCAGAGAATGAACACCTACAGAGTGAGACAGAGAGAGGCAACAGATGGTGAGTGGGGATGCCTTGCCTACTGATATCCTCAGGAAAGTGGGAAAGAGCTACCTGGCCTGCTATGTCAATGCCCTGAACCAGTCCGCACCAGGGGCTCCATTGTGCCTGGGTAGCCTTTCCCAGGGTGTGCTCAAATCCTGTGGCCACTAGGTGTCATGGGTCACAATGTCATCTGCCTGGTGGGCCGGATCTCAGCCACTGGCTCAGTCTTGTCACCAGGCCAAACATAAGCTCCGCCCACTCTTGCGGGGGGGGGGACTGTCTCCATGGTGATGGCAAACAAGCCTTAGCCTCGACCACCTGGCCTTCACTTCACCTACCTGAACTGCTGACCCTCACTCAGACATCTGTGTTGATAAAAATGAATGTCCGCTTTTTCCCAAGTGTCAGCATCTGGGATAAGGATTCGGGACTGTGCCTGGGGCAGGAGGCAGCCTAGGTCAGCTGGTACCTGGAAGTCTAGTGACTTGTGACACTACTGCCAGTGACAAATGATGACTCCCACACTCAACATATCCCCTGGTGGCAGAACAATACTGATGGGTGGAGAAACATCGCTGTGAAGCACACGTTCAATGGGAACCGGAGAAGGCCAGGGCCAGTAGTGGACGTTGTGGACCTGAAAGGCGACCCAGGGGTGGGCCCAAGGATCCCTCCTGTATGTGGCGAACAGGTCATCCGTGTCCCCACGTCCATAAACCATTGGATTGCTGGGGCCCAGGCTGCAGGGATTTCGGCTTTGCCTTCGCAGCCCGGCCACATACGCAGCCTTCCACCGGAGGTGGGGATATGTAAACAGCAAAAATTTGGAAAACGGCAGTGTCTCCTCGATCTCCCTGGCATCGGCCTTTTTGAGTGGCATGCTTTTTTTCCTAGTAGGATAAGGCACTGACGGAGAAAGGCAGGATTATGTGTTCAGGAAAGGTGTGTGCTGAGAGGGTGACGATGTTGAGACCATGTTGGGATCTTCACTCCCTGGAAAGGCTCCGGGCAGGTGTGAGTCAATGTTCTCTGCCCAGTCCACTTGGCGGGGAGGAGTTTTCACCATACAAAGGAGCAGCGGAATTATTTGTCACCGGAGAGGTTGCTTCTGCCCACAAGTTCCACCTGGCCAGGGTCCGCCCCTACTGTATTGCAAATGTCAATCAACAGAAGCTAAGACCTTCCAGAGAGACTAACTGCTATTGTCTGCCCATGGGGAAGCGGTCTAGCCAGAAGCCTCCCCCGTCTCATCTCCAGGCTCTTTCCCAGGCCTCTCACACTTGTGATATGCCTCAGGGGTAGAATGAAGAGATTTCTCTGAATGACCACATACAGAGAGGGGCCATAGATGCTGACGAAGTGCGCCTTGCCTACTGATATCCCAGCGTAAGTGGAAAAGAGGTACCTGCCTGCTGTCCCAGGGTTTCGAACCTGTCCACATCAAGGGTCGCCCACAGTGAAGCTATTCCCTGGGTGCCCTCAATTGTGTGGCCAAAGACACAAGGGGCCGTTGTGTGTCCATGGGTAAGATGGAGGGCTCTGCGGAACTGGTCGGTTAAGCTGGACCTCTCCTATTGGCTCAGAGTTTGTGACCCGTCCCCGTGAGAAGTCCCGGCCAGCCTTCCGGTGGCTGTGTCCATGGTGATTGGGAAAGAAGCCTTAGGCCCCGCACTCAGCCTTCCCCTGGCCTACCTGGCCTCTTTACCGTCATCTAGAATGCTACGTGGATGAAAGGAAGGATGTCGGCCACTGACCACGTGTTCTCACTTCCTTTGAAGGATTAGGCTCCTTGCCTGGGCAGAAGATAGCCAAGGTCAGCCTGAGCCTAGACACCTAGTGCCCTGTGACACTGCAGCCAGTGATAGATGTTGATTTCCACGCTTACGTATCCTCAGGTGGCTCATTCAGAGTGGTCGCAGGAGAACTGTAAGTAGAGATCACACACTCACGAGGGCACGGGTCAAAGGTCAGGGAAAAGAGCTGAGGTCGTGGAGCTCTAGCGGAGCCAGTCTAGGGCCTAGGCCTCCCTCCTGTATGTAGCAAAGAGGTGATCCATATGCCGCCATCTGCAGACTCTGGCCTGCTGGGGCCCTGGATTCCTGAATTTCGGTCTTCTTTTTGGAGAAGGGACGCATAGGCAGTGTGCCACCGGAGGGTGTAGACCAGCAGAGGGCAAAATCTTGAAAATGGGGGCTTCAGTTGAGTTTGCCTGTGCTCTCCTTTGGCTGAGTGACATCCTGTGTTTCCTAGGAGGTGATGGCATTCGTGGAGAGAGGCGGATTCCATGTGTGCAGGCAAAGTGTGTGCTGAGATGATGAGTCGCTAGAGACCACCTTGGACTCCTCAGACCAAGGATAGGCCTCTGGCAGGTACGTGTCAATGTTTTCTGCCCATAGCACTCACCCGGGTTTTTGCATACAGTGTTATCAGCGGAAGTAGTAGTCTCCAGAGAGGATGTCACATGTCAGCAAGCTTCACCTGGCCAGGGTCCGCCTGTGATGTAGCTCCCCAATCAATCACTACTCTCTAGACCTTCCAGATAGACTCCCAGATCTTCTCTGCCCATGGGCAACCAGTAGAGCCAGAGGCCTTCCCCCTTTGCTCTTTCGTCTCTAGGCACTCTGTCAGGCACTGCAAGGTGTGAAGTGACTCAGGGGTAGAAGGAAGAAAATTCAGAGAATGAACACATGCAGAGAGAGACAGAGAGAGGTAAGAGATGGTGAGATGCGCTGCCTAGCGTACTGATATCCTCAGGAAAGTGGGAAAGAGGTATGTGGCCTGTTCTGCCAATGCCCTGAATGAGTCCGCACCAGGAGCTCCCTTGTGCTTGCGTAGCCTTTCCCAGGGTGTGTCAAATCCTGTGGCCACTAGGTGTCATAGGTCACAATGGATGACCCTGTGTTATGTGCCTGGCGGGCTGGATCTCTGTCATTGGCTCACTGTTGTCACCAGGCCCAAAATAAGCTCCGCCCACTCTTCGGGTGGTAGGAATGTCTCTTTGGTGATGGCAAAGAAGCCTTAATCCCGCCCACCTGGCCTTCACTTTACCTACCTGGCCTGCTGACCCTCACTGAGACCTCTGTGTTGATCAAAATGAATGTCCGCCAGTGCCCAGGTGTCAGCCTCTGGGATGAAGGATTTGGGACCTTGCCTGGGGCAGTAGGCCGGCTAGGTCAACTGGTACTTGGAAGTCTAGTGACTTGTGACACTGCTGCCAGTGACAAATGGTGACTCCTACACTTATATATCCCCTGGTGGCAGAATGATAGTGACGGGTGGAGAAACATCGCTCCGGAGCACACGTTCAATGGGGCAGTGGCCAGAGGCCAGGGCCAGTAGTGGACGTCGTGGAGCTGAATGGCGAGCCAGTGAAGGGCCCAAGGATTCCTACTGTATGTGGCAAACACGTCATCCATGTCCCCACGTCCATAAACCATTGGACTGCTGGGGCCCAGGCTGCCAGGATTTCAACCTTGCATTCGGTGCCTGGCCACATACGCTGCCTTCCAACAGAGGCGGGGACATGGAGACAGCAAAAATTTGGAAAATGGCAGTGTCTCCTGGATTTCCCTGGCATCAGCCTTTTGAGCGGCATGCTTTTTTTCCTAGCAGGATAAGGCCCTGACGGAGAAAGGCAGGATTCTGTGTGCAGGAAAGGTGTGTGCTAGGAGGGTGACGACGTTGAGACCATGTTGGGATCTTTAGTCCCAGGAAAGGCCCCTGACAGGTGTGGGTCAATGTTCTCTACCCATCCCACTTGGCGGGGGGAGGTTTTCACCGTACAAAGCAGCAGCGGAATTATTCATCGCCAGACAGGTTTCACCTGCCCACAAGCTCCACCTGGCCAGGGTCCGCCCCTGCTATATTGCTTATGTCAATGAACAGAAGCTAAGACCTTTCAGAGAGACTACCTGCTATTCTCTGCCCAAGGGGAAGTGGTACAGCTAGAAGCCTCCCCTGTTTCATCTCTAGGCTCTCTCTCAGGCCCCTCATACTTGTGATCTCTCTCAGGGGTAGAATGAAGAGATTTCTCTGAATGAACACATACAGAAAGGGGCCATAGATGCTGAGGAAGGGCTCCTTGCCTACTGATATCCTAGCGTAAGTGGAAAAGAGGTACCTGCCTGCTATCCGAGTATGTCGAATGTGTCCACATCAGAGGTTGACTAGTGTGAAGTTTTTCCCTGGGTGTCCTCGATTTTGTGGCCAAGGACATAACGGCCCGTTGTGTGTCCATGGGTAAAATGGAGGGCTCTGCGGAGCTGGGCTGGACCTCTCCTATTGGCTCAGTGGTTGTAACCCGTCCCCGTCCGAAGTTCCGCCCAGCCTTGCGGTGGCTGTCTCCATGGTGATTGGGAAAGAAGCCTTAGGCCCCACACTCAGCCTTCACTTGGCCTATCTGGCCTCTCTACTCATCTAGACTGCTGTGTGGATGAAGGAAAGGATGTCGGCCAGTGACCACGTGTCCTCATTTCTTTTGAAGGATTAGGCTCCTTGCCTGGGCAGAAGACAGCCAAGGTCAGCCTGAGCCTAGACACCTAGTGACCTGTGACACTGCAGGCAGTGATAGATTTTGATGTCCACGCTCAGGTATCCGCAGGTGGCGGATTCAGAGTGGTCAGAGTAGAAGTAACTAGAGATCGCACACTCAGGAGGGCACGGGCCAAAGGTCAGGGAAAATAGCTGAGGTTGTGGAGCTCTAGCGGAGCCAGTCTAGGGCCCAGACCTCCCTCCTGTACGTTGCAAAGCGGTGATCCATATCCTGACATCCGCAGTCTCTGGACGGCTGGGGCCCTGGATGCCTGGATTTCGGCCTTATCTTCGGGGAAGTGACTCCCATGCAGTGTGCTACCAGAGGCTATGGACCAGCAGAGGGCAAAGTCTTGAAAATGGGGGCTTCAGTTGACTTTGCCTGTGCTCTCCTTTGGCTGAGTGACAACCTGTGTTTCCTAGTATGTGATGGCATTCGTGGAGAGAGGCGGATTCCATGCGTGCAGTCAAAGTGTGTGCTGAGATGATGAGTCCCTGGAGACCAGGGTGGACTCTTCAGACCCAAGATATGCCTCTGGCAGGTATGTGTCAATGTTTTGTGCCCATGGCACTCACCTGTGTATTTGCATCCAATGTTATCAGCGGAATTAGTAGTCTCCGGAGAGGCTGGCACATATCAGCAAGCTTTGAGTGGCCAGGGTCCGCCCGTGATGTAGCTCCCCAATTAATCACTACTCTCTAGACCTTCCAGATAGACAGCAGATCTTCTCTGCCCATGGGGAACCAGTGCAACCAGGGGCCTTCCCCTTTTGCTGTTTCGTCTGTAGGCACTCTGTTAGGCACTGCAAGCTGTGAAGTGACTCAGGTGGAGAAGGAAGAGATTTCAGAGAATGAACACATACAGAGAGAGTCAGAGAGAAGGAGGCAATAGATGGTGAGTGGGGATGCCTTGCGTACTGATATCCTCAGGAAAGTGGGAAAGAGGTACCTGGCCTGCTCTGCCAGTGCCCTGAACCGGTCCGCACCAGGGCCTCCCTTGTGCCTGCGTAGCCTTTCTCAGTATGTCCTCAAATCCTGTGGCCACTAGGTGTCATAGGTCACAATGGAGGGCTGTGTGTCATGTGTCTGGCAGGCCCTATCTCTGCCATTGGCTCAGTCTCGTCACCAGGCCCATCATAAGCTCTGCCCACCCTTCCGGTGGGGGACTGTCTCCATGGTGATGGCAAAGAAGCCTAGCCCCACCCACCTGGCCTTCACTTCACCTACCTGGCTCGCTGACCCTCACTTATACCTCTGTGTTGATAAAAATTAATGTCCGGGCCAAGATGGCTGACTAGGTAGACTCTACCTCGGATCCGTCTTGCAACAAAGACTGAGAAAAACAAGTGAATCGATCACATACATGATAATCTACGAACCCTGACCAAGAAACACAGATTTAAAGAGTTGACCTTATTGACAGAGATGGAGAACAAACAACTACGGGGAAGCAGAGACTGTTTTTGGAGCTTCGAGCTAGCATCCCAGTCAGGTATCCTTGGCGCCGGGCTTAGGACTTGGTGCGGGGGAGCTGAGCACCACATCCTGTGATGGTGCAAACACGGGGTGCAGCCCTACCCCCTGAGCTGACCCCTGGAGGGGGCCCAGCCAGTCTGTGCCGGTGGCGCAGTGACACGGCTGGCAGGAGAAGTCCCTGGGAGGCAGCAACTGGTTTTGGAGCCAGGAGTGCAGCATCCCAGCCGTGGAACCTTGACGCTGGCCTTTGGACTGGCAGCAGAGTAACTGACCATGGCTTCTGTGGGCCTGACCCTCAGGGGCAATCTCTACCGAGCCAGCACACGTAGGAGACACACCCCCAGGGAATCTCAGATAAAATAGTCATCCCAAGCAAGATAAGTAACTTTTGTCTATATTCCGGGCTGTTACTCTTTCCTGTTTTTCTGAACCCTCCCCTCACCTTCCCAGACAGCTTCATTGACATTGGAATTTTCTGAGCCAGAAGGAGAACTGCTCTGCGGTTTTTCGTTTCCTTTTTTTTTTTTTTTTTTTGTCTTTTCCTAACCCATTCTTCTGGACTGAGAGAAGCAACCACAAAAAACCCAGGGAACAAAAATCCTTCCCTAATTGGACTAAAAACACAGAACCAGCTCCAGCCAAGCATATGTGATCCACAGTCTCGGGCTCTCATCCCTACAGGGAACAAGGTGGCTATTATAATGCAAAAGCATCTCTGATAGGGATCTGACTGCATTTTTTTTTTTAGTGGATTTACTGGAAAGACAAGTTTCCCAGGTCTGATATCTCTGCTTATTCAACAGAGCCCTCACTGACCCACAACAGGGAACTGAGAGCTGAAGCTCCCCCTAGACCACCTAGCCTCCTGCGTTAGGGGTCTAAGGAGGGTGACACCTACCAATATGTAGAGGTACTTGCATTGGGGGCCTAAGGTACAGCTGCAGAGCCCACCCACCAAGGTGCTTTAGGAATAGAGACACACCTACCTCACTGACACTTGGGGGAAGCCTGTCAGCATCCTGCCCCCCCTGGAGTGTGTACCCTACTAGAATCTGGTGCACACAACTATCACCACTACTTTTCAAGGTGAATAGGTGTTAGAGTGCATCACACACTTGATGACCCAAAATCAGATTCTACTCAAGAATAATGAATGGACTCAGGCATATATATCTGGTAACAGCCCAAACCAGCTGGTAATACGTCATAAGTAAGTCAAGGGCTATAACAATCAAGACAGCACAATCTAGTAGCCCATCCACATATATTGAAAGAAAACAAAACAAGATAAGACTCAGTGAGCAAATATAGAATAAATCACTACAATATCTTAGTGATAGCTCAGAGACAGCAGTCGATATCAAACCACATAAAGAAGCAGACCATGACAGCTTCTACAACCCCCCAAACAAAAGAATCAAAATCTTCCCCAAATGAAGATACAATCCTGGAATTATCAGATACAGAATATAAAAAACTAATTTACAGAATGTTTCAAGACATCAGGGATGACCTCAGAAATGAAATAATGCAATCTGCAGAAAAAGCCAAGGAACACACTGATAAAACAGTTGAAGAACTCAAAAAGATTAGTCAAGAACATAGTGGAAAAATTAATAAGCTGCAAGAATCCATAGAGAGACAGCATTCAGAAATCCAAAAGCTTAACGATAAAATTACAGAATTAGACAACGCAATAGGAAGTCAGAGGAGCAGGCTCGACTAATTGGAATGCAGAGTGGGAAATCTGGAGGACCAGGGAATTGACACCAACATAGCTGAAAAAAAATCAGATAAGGAAGAATTAAAAAAAGTGACGAAACCCTAAGAATCATGTGGGACTCTATCAAGAAGGATAACTTGCGTGTGATTGGAGTCCCAGAACAGGGAGGGAGGACAGAAAACACAGAGAGAATAGCTGAAGATCTGCTGACAGAAAACTTCCCTGACATCATGAAAGACGAAAGGATATCTATCCAAGATGCTCATCGAACCCGATTTAAGATTGATCCAAAAAGAAAAACTCCAAGACACGTTATCATCAAACTTGCCAAAACCAAAGATAAAGAGAAAATTTTAAAAGCAGCCAGGGCTAAAAGAAAGGTCTCCTTCAAGGGAGAATCAATAACAATAAGTTCAGACTACTCAGCAGAAACCATGCATGCAAGAAGGCAATGGGATGACATATACAGAGCACTGAAGGAGAAAAAGTGCCAGCCAAGGATCATATATCCAGCAAAACTCTCTCTGAAATATGAAGGCGAAATTAAGATATTTACAGATAAACTCAAGCTTAGAAAATTTGCAAAAACCAAACCAAAGCTACAAGAAATACTAAAGGAAATTGGTCAGAAAACCAATAATATCACATACCAGCACAACACAAGGTCACAGAACAGAACATCCTGATATCAACTCAAATAGGGAAATCACAAAAACAAATTAAGATTAATTAAAAAAAATGCTAAAAACAGGGAATCCTTGAAGTCAATATGTAAAAGGTCACAATAATCAAAAAGAGGGACTAAATACAGGTGGCATAGAACTGCCATATGGAGAGGGATACAAGGCAATATAGGACAATACAAGTTAGGTTTTTACTTAGAAAAATAGGGGTAAATATTAAGGTTACCACAAAGAGGTATAACAACTCCATAACTCAAAATAAAAACCAAGAAGAACGTAACGACTCAGCAAACATAAAGTCAAATATTATGAAAATGAGGAACACATGATTTACAAAGAAAAACATCTCAGCACAAAAAAGTAAGTGGACAAATGAAATTGTCAACAACACACATAAAAAGGCATCAAAATGACAACACTAAACACATAAAAAAAAACCATATACATATCTATAATTATGCTGAATGTAAATGGACTAAATGCACCAATAAAGAGACAGAGAGTTTCAGACTGGATAAAGAAACACGATCTGTCTATGTGCTGCCTACAGGAGACACACCTTAGACTTAGACACACAAACAAACTAAAACTCAAAGGATGGAAAAAAATATATCAAGCAAACAATAAGCAAAAAAGAGCAGGAGTAGCAATATTAATTTCTGAAATAATAGACTTTAAACTTAAATCCACCACAAAGGATAAAGAAGAACACTACATAATGATAAAAGGGACAATTGACCAGGAAGATATAACCATATTAAATATTTATGCACCCAATGACAGGGCTGCAAGATACATAAATCAAATTTTAACAGAACTAAAAAGTGAGATAGACACCTCCACAATTACAGTAGGAGACTTCAACACACCACTTTCGGAGAAGGATAGGACATCCAGTAAGAAGCTCAATAGAGACACGGAAGACCTAATTAAAACAATCAACCAACTTGACCTCATTGACTCATACAGAACTCTCCACCCAACTGCTGCAAAGTATACTTTTTTTTCTAGCGCACATGGAACATTCTCTAGAATAGACCACATATTAGATCATAAAACAAACCTTTGCAAAATCCAAAACATCGAAATATTACAAAGCATCTTCTCAGACCACAAGGCCATAGAAGTGGAAATCAATAATAGAAAAATTAGGGAAAAGAAATCAAATACTTGGAAACTGAACAATACCCTCCTGAAAAAAGACTGCGTTATAGAAGACATTAAGGAGGGAACAAGGAAATTCATAGAATGCAACGAGAATGAACATACTTCCTATCAAAACCTCTGGGACACAGCAAAACCAGTGCTCAGAGGCCAATTTATATCGATAAATGCACACATATGAAAAGAAGAAAAAGCCAAAATCGGAGAACTGTCCCTACAACTTGAAAAAATAGAAAGTGAGCAACAAAAGAATCCATCAGACACCAGAAGAAAACAAATAATAAAAATTAGAGCTGAACTAAATGAATTAGAGAACAGAAAAACAATTGAAAGAATTAACAAAGCTAAAAGTTGCTTCTTCGAAAAAATTAACAAAATTGATAAACCATTGGCCGGACTGACTAAAGAAATACAGGAAAGGAAACAAATAACCCGAAGAAGAAACGAGATGGGCCACATCACTACAGACCCAACTGAAATTAAAAGAATCATATCAGATTATTACAAAAAACTGTACTCTAAAAAATTTGCAAACCTAGAAGAAATGGATGAATTCCTGAAAAAACACTACCTACCTAAACTAACACAATCAGATGTAGAACAACTAAATAGACCCATAACAAAAAAAGAGATTGAAACGGTCATCAAAAAACTTCCAACAAAAAAAGCCCTGGCCCGGACGGCTTTACTGCAGAGTTCTACCAAACTTTCAGAGAAGAGTTAACACCACTACTACTAAAGGTATTTCAAAGCATAGAAAATAACGGAATACTACCTAACTCATTCTATGAAGCCACCATTTCCCTGATACCAAAACCAGGTAAAGACATCACAAAAAAAGAAAATTACATACCCATATCCCTCATGAACATAGATGCAAAAATCCTCAACAAAATTCTAGCCAATAGAATTCAACAACATATCAAAAAATTAATCCACCATGACTAAGTGGGATTTATACCAGGTATGCAAAGCTGGTCTAATATTAGAAAAACCATTAATGTAATTCACCATATAAATAAAACAAAAGACACAAACCACATGATCTTATCAATTGATGCAGAAAAGGCATTTGACAAAGTCCAACACCCATTTATGATAAAAAGTCTCACCAAAATAGGAATTGAAGGAAAATTCCTCAACATAATAAAGGGCATCTATACAAACCCATCAGCAAACATCACTCTAAATGGAGAGAGCCTGAAAGCATTTCCCTTGAGAACAGGAACCAGACAGGGATGCCCTTTATCACCGCTCTTATTCAACATTGTGCTAGAGGTCCTAGCCAGAGCAATTAGGCTAGAGAAAGAAATAAAGGGCATCTGGATTGGCAAGGAGGAAGTCAAATTATCTCTATTTGCAGATGACATGATCTTATACACAGAAAACCCTAAGGAATCCTCCAGAAAACTACTGAAACTAATAGAAGAGTTTGGCAGAGTCTCAGGTTATAAGATAAACATACAAAAATCACCTGGATTCCTCTACATCAAGAAAAAGAACATCGAAGAGGAAATAACCGAATCAATACCATTCACAGTAAAGGTAAAATACTTAGGAATAAATCTTACCAAAGATGTAAAAGACCAATACAAAGAAAACTACAAAATACTACTACAAGAAACTAAAAAGGACCTACTTAAGTGGAAAAACATACCTTGCTCATGGATAGGAAGACTTAACATAGTAAAAATGTCTATTCTACCAAAAGCCATCTATACATACAATGCACTTCCGATCCAAATTCCAGTGTCATTTTCTAATGTGATGGAGAAACAAATCACCCACTTCATATAGAAGGGAAAGAAGCCTCGGATAAGCAAAGCATTACCGAAAAAGAAGAAGAAAGTAGGAGGCCTCACTCTACCTGATTTTAGAACCTATCATACAGCCACAGTAGTCAAAACAGCCTGATACTGGTACAACAACAGACACATAGACCAATGGAACAGAATTGAGAACCCAGATAGAAATCCATCCACGTATGAGCAGCTGATATTTGACAAAGGACCAGTGTCAGTTAATTGGGGAAAAGATAGTCTTTTTAACAAATGGTGCTGGCATAACTGGATATCATCCATTTGCAAAAAAATGAAACAGGACCCATACCTCACACCATGCACAAAAACTAACTCCAAGTGGATCAAAGACATGACATAAAGACTAAAACGATAAAGATTATGGAAGAAAAAATAGGGACAATGTTAGGAGCCCTAATACAAGGCATAAACAGAATACAAAACATTACCAAAAATGACGAAGAGAAACCAGATAACTGGGAGCTCCAAAAAATCAAACACCTATGCACATCTAAAGACTTCACCAAAAGAGGAAAAAGACCACCTACAGACTGGGAAAGAATTTTCAGCTATGACATCTCCGACCAGCGCCTGATCTCTAAAATCTATACGATTCTGTCAAAACTCAACCACAAAAAGACAAACAACCAATCAAGAAGTGGGCAAAGGATATGAACACGCATTTCACTAAAGAAGATATTCAGGCAGCTAACAGATACATGAGAAAATGCTTTCCCTCATTAGCCATTAGAGAAATGCAAATTAAAACTACGATGAGATTCCATCTCACTCCACACCAAGGCTGGCATTAATCCAAAAAACACAAAATAATAAATGGAGAGGCTGCGGAGAGATTGGAACTCTTATACACTGCTGGTGGGAATGTAAAATGGTACAACCACTTTGGATATCTATCT